>NC_037669.1:13141023-13267830 GCF_003255815.1 Theropithecus gelada | reverse complement strand
ACATACACACACACACAGACACACACTCACACACACACAGACACACACACACACACACAGACACACACACACACACTCACACACACAGACACACACACACACACACACAGACACACACACACACACACACAGACACACACACACTCACACACACAGACACACACACACACAGACACACACACACACACAGAGTGAATCCTTTATGCTATGCTACATATAAGCAAATGTTTTGGTTTTGCAAATTAGTCAATGTCTAAGAAAACCGTGTGTGTGTATGTGTGTGTGTGTGTGTGATATGTGTATTGTATGTGGCTGTGTTTGTGTATTGGTTGTTAAAAGAGAATCTGAAACATTAAGAAAAATATCTGTTTGTATTTATTTTAATCTCCACATAAAATTAAAATAGAATATTTTGAAAGCCATTTTGAAAATTTTATTTTCTTCAATTCATTCTCTATAGTATATTCCAAATAAATTCCAAGTGGTTTGCACAACAAATGCCAACATAGACAAGGATTTTATGATGTATTTATTAATAAACTTATAGTTAAGCACATATGTAACACTATTATTCTAAATAATGTTTAAGACTGTTAATATGTGTAAGATGCTTTACAAAATGTTGCACACAACAACTCTGTGAGACATGTATTATTACTTTCATTCTCCAAGAGAAATTCCTGAGAATTAGAAAGATTAAATAACTGGTGTAAGAATAAACAGTAGGTGAAGAAACATATATTTCTTTTCTTTATTATTATTTTTTTTTGAAACGGAGTCTCGCTCTGTCACCCAGGCTGGAGTGCAGAAGTTCCGCCTCCCGGGTTCACGCCATTCTCCTGCCTCAGCCTCCTGAGTAGCTGGGACTACAGGCACCTGCTGCCACGCCCGGCTTTTTTTTTTTTTTTTTTTTTTTTTTTGTATTTTTTGGTAGAGATAGGGTTTCACTATATATTGGCCAGGCTGGTCTTGATCTCCTGACTGCAGGTGATCCTCCTGCCTCAGCCTCCCAAAGTGCTGGGATTACAGTTGTGAGCCACCATGGCCAGCCAAAAAAAAAGATATTTCTAAGTCAAGTTTTTGAACTTCAACACCTATAATCTTTCTACAGTGCCATATACTAATATCCCCAAATTGGAATATATTGAGATGTGTATCACAAAAAGAGAAATGAAATGGGAAAATGCTCAAAGAAACTTCAGTTTCTATATTAAAGTACTACAGATATCTCACAAAAATATCTGAAACTTAAACAAAAAATAAAAGCAAAGTTGCCCAAGATAGCATCACTTGGGGTCAGTGGTGGCCAAAACAAAAACAACTGTGAAAAAACAACAATAACAACAGAATAATCAGAAGGAGGAATTCAGTCTTGGAGAATAGGATGTTCTTGCCCTTCTCTCTCCTTTTCCTTCTTCCTTTTTTAATGCTTAGGGTACCAGAATATAGAATCACAGACATGGTTCAGAAACCAAAAGGAAAATTTTAGATGACAACGTGTCCTTTAATTAAGTATTTTAATTAAATCATATGAATCAAAACTTAAAGTGGAATAATGTTAGTTACTAATATTTAATAATATTAGTTTTTGAACTTCAACGCCTATAATCTCTTAAAGTTTATAAAGCCAATAAGGCTGAAACATAATTTTACTAATTTGGTCAAAATTTTTTTGAAGTTAATAATTCAACAAGGCACATACTAAAATATATATGTTTATCAATTCCTGTGTCTTAGTATTTAAAGAATGTGCTTTAATAAATGACCAGTGACTTTATACTACACCTGTAAGCCACAAATTTAAATGAATAGTTTAAAGGTAACTAGAGCTTGTAATTAAAAAGGATCTTGCAATCTGGGTATGGTTACTATAAAATATATTATAAAATATTGACACTTTTCCAACTTAAAGTGGTTTCAAATTTTCCCGGAGCAAATTATACTTATAAACACCACTCAGTTTTACCACACTGTAAATTATCAAGTGTTGGCACTTGTGACCCAATTTGTTTCAGCTTTATTTTGGATCACATCAAATAAAAAGGGCCTATTTTCAGAGATAACATTCTACTGCCAAATACAACCAACACATGTTTATTTCCCCAGGTGAAAGGTTCAAGACCAAATTAAAAACAACAACAACAAAAAACTGCTATCACTTTTTTTCTTTACCAAACTTATTATCAGATTTTTGAAGCTTAGTTTAACAGAAAAAGTATTATGCAGAACTACAGAATGTTAATACATGCTTCCAATTCAACAGAGACAACCAAATTAGTTCACACAGTATTCTATTAAATTGATTAGTATAAATTCTTTCCAAAGCTCCATCTTTTTTAAAGTATTATCACCTGGCAAATATCATACTCTGTGTTTCATAATTTAACTTGGGGGTTAATTTTAAAAAGTAACTTCATTAAGAAATGTGGTTCTAAGACTGTTGGCTCTGATTTATAACTATACTATTAACGATATAATAATTAATTCTGATTTACATGCAAGACAGGGATTCTTAAGAAAAATGATGAACTTCCTAGAATATAGGGTAAATATACTCTCTGCAATCAATCTTTTTGTAATTTTACTTCCTGAAGTGATATGCACATTATGTAAATGCATATGCTGCTTAGAAATGGATTAAAAAAGAGATCCAATCTACCAACAGATAACAAGCTCATTGTATGTAGCTGCAAATAATCTCATTTCCCTGATAAAAACAATAATGAAATACTCATAATGACCACACTCACATTTTTGCCTTGATCAGGTATATTCAGATTAGTTGTGGATGATGAAGAAGACTCAAGCACTCCTAGAGACAGATATTATCATCTTATTACTATGCAAATGTATGAGACTATCTAAGTATGAGAACACCTAGTACCACTGAAACCTAAGACCTCTTGATATTTAATGTGCAGCTTTCGCCAACAGAAGACAGATCATTTCTGAGTACCTAAGATTCACAATTAAATTAAAATCAATTGAAATTAAAGCTATTATAACTTATCTGCGTGAGTCGTTTTTCTTACATAGTATTCTTCTTGTGTTTGTTCTCTGTAATAGTCAAATAATTTTTCCTTGCTTCTACCACCAATATCAACTATTTTCCCAAAATATATATCCCAAAAGACACACACATGATTTAAGAATAAGATGCATCTTTGCTACCAGACTGTGGTTGTTCACCATCTTTTCGAATTTACTTTATGTTTTATAGAACATGGTTTAGAGACAACAGCCAGTGTGGAAGGGATCATTTTTTTTCTCTTTTCTTAAAATGTGACAGTATGTTATTTTTTATATATAATTTAAAACTAAGCAATATTGTTTTAGTTCTCAACAATTGCCTAGGATGTGCTTATTTTAGAGTCAGCCTGACTCATATTAACCATCTAT
This sequence comes from Theropithecus gelada, assembly GCF_003255815.1. Lineage (NCBI taxonomy): Eukaryota > Metazoa > Chordata > Mammalia > Primates > Cercopithecidae > Theropithecus > Theropithecus gelada. The sequence continues at coordinate 13,264,431 of NC_037669.1, read as the reverse complement.
TGTGAGGAAAAACATAGTGAAGCTGACCAGAAAGTAAGGAGACAATGCTCATCATCAGGTTTTGAAAACAGCTTCTCTCTTTCTGGTAATACAGCTTAAAGCAAAATCTACTTTTAGAATTATTGATTTTACATAGCTAATAAAAACATTTAATAGTAAGTACACACATTGTACTTGTTTCTATTTTTTTCTGTAGAATATTGAACTAAGTAATATGAAACTTTGCTTAAGTTTGAAAAATAACAGTATCTAAAAATGGTAAAACAAAACTGAGTTTATTCACCCAATGGATTTGAGAGGTGACTTATCTGCTGTGAGAAGTTAAAAGTATTATACCATTGAAGATTTATTGACTATGTAAGGGTTGATATATAAAATGCATTTTTGGCCTTTGGATTTTAGGAATTCCAAATTAAATTTGGACATTTAATTTATGCATATAGAATACCTCTGCCAAAAATATTCTATAAGCAAAACAAACTAAAGATACAAATTAGATTCAATGGTCATTAAATTCAATAGTTGAGGCATCTATAGAGTTACCTGATACAGCACTTGATTATGAAATGTAAAATATCAAAGAGTACACAAAAAACTCATCTGTTTTGGTGGGTATTTTTATATGTATATCTATCTCTACCTATGTACACATGAAACATATTTACAGATTCTGAATGCTGTACTTGTTATAATATTAAAAATATTAACTTTTTTGAATATTGCGATTTTTTCTTCATTAAGACTTTAAGTGGTGAAAATTACTCAAAAAGCTGAACCAATTTATAATCCCCACATCAGATCACTCTGGTCGTTAAGATAACCTAAAATACATCAAAATATTGTTTTATAGTATTTTCCTTTATTTTTATTACAGAGACAGAAGAAATCATGACAATTCTACACCTATGACATGCACATAATTACATTGTAATTGATGTTCTATTATTATTAACAGTATGGAATACATCACCTTTCTGAGTGAAGTATTAATGATCACTCATTTTCTTTTCAACATATTGTTTCTTACAAAATCAGTGAAGTGATAGGGAATCTTGTTCCTCCTACAGCTATTTTTCCAGTTATTTTGCATATTATTCTAATAGCTTCCAATGGATCCACTTGAATCGAGTGACCAATGGAAAGGTTAAGTTGGAGTAGGAGAAAGCATTGCAACTAATTAATATGTCAGAGGAGTACAGCCCTAGCCAAAAGAGTTAATGAAGCTTGCTAAGGACACATGTGGGTCTTTTGTAACGCAGGCCTGACTGTACAGCCTAGTTAGGTTAAATTGTCTGTCAGTTACTGGCCAGTTGGCCACCACCTGGCTGCCTAGGCTGGTCTTTCCCCCATCCCAAACAGCCCTCTTTCCAGAGCTCAATGGCAAGCTGCTGCCACTAAACATCTAGAAGCCTCTGACAAGGTTTGGGCACACAATGAGCTCCTGACATGTGAATGAAGGGCCAGGGCAACACTCTGAATGGGGAAGATTTACCCCATTTAAACTCATAATGTTCACAACAACACGCATAAAAGAAAAAGCCCATCCTTGCTGTCAGGCCATTAACATTTATAACAATATGCTAATAACCTTCTAGATTACTTTCAGTTTCCAAGGACATTTAAATACATGAATTGATGGCTTCAGACATAAAGGGGGTGGTGGGGGAGTAGAGAAGAAGGGGCAGTTGGTTAGGAAGAAGGAAGAAACAAAAGCGAAGGGAAGAAATTGCAATCTATCTCACAGAACACTACTTTTTAAGCCTTCCACCCAAACAGAAGGCTTCTGTCTACAGAAAGATTATGGTCAGGCTTACACAATGACCTGGGAATGTTATCAACGACAGGCACATCTCTAAGAGTCATGCATTTAAACATGGCTGTTGTGATCATAGGTGGTTCCTGATTCAAAGGAGTTTTAAGTCAGGCCATGAACCTTTGTTTTTCTGGTTATGTGTTGTCTTTTGTTCAACTGCCTCCTTTGGGAGGATATCATATATTTTTTCCTTGTGATTAGAAAATCACATCACAAGGAAAACATATGACGTTCTAGAAATAAGCTCTGAAGTTTACCCTAAAGTAATTAAGAAAAGAGTGGGCAATCCTGAATAAATTATAGATGCTGTTTTCTTTCCGATTATTTTATCGTTCACCACTTTCTTAGAATGAAACAAATGTGAGATGAGTTGGTAAAATTATCTTCCATGATACTGACTCAACATAAGCCTCAAAATCAAGTTATTAATTTGTATCATAAGAAAAACACCTATTGTATCTATTGCTTGTTTCATTGTATATCAAAATTCATTGCTTCCAACTTAAAAACAATATCTCTTTCTTTAGTACTGATTAGTGATATTCAATCAATTTGAGAAATTATTGTTCTCATAGATTTCAGTATGTAGCCATTGTTAAAAAGTTGAATCTGCTTGACTTCAAATGACAAGAGGCATTTGAAAAATAAAATATGCTTATTTTATATTCTCTCAGAGAGAACTTACCACAGAGGTAGTTAAGCCTCCTATGTTGTTCATTTTATTTCAGTGAGTAAAATGCTTCTTTCTTCATATAGTTTTTGAAACAACGTTGATAAATTTGAAACATAAAAATCTTCATGTAATATCAAGGCTAATTTGTACCAATCTGAAAATGCATGCCCATAATGTGATGCTAAACAGAACCCTTTTTAAAGTGCTCAATCTGTTAAAAATTTTGCCTCCCTTATCCAGCTAAGCAAAAGTATTAGATGCAATTCTTGAAAAAATGGTTTTAAACAGTTAGCATATGCTCTTCATGCTGTAAACATCTTACATTTAATGATCCACTCGACCAGAAAACTACTGAACTTAATTCTAGGTAATATTAACAAAAATAACCAAAGTGACCATTCACAAAAATTGCTCTCGAATTGCTCTCAAATAATTTTTTTTTTTTAACTCAAGGGTATCAAAATCCCCAAGCATTTCTCTTCTGCAATGACATATAGAGACATATCATTTTTGTAATTCATACTTAGGGTTAAATATTTTTATCTGAGTTTGGGATTCCACTGTCTACACTTTTGCTTTATCTTCACTTCAATAACAAGAGTAGTCACAACAGCCCCTGTCTCAGAAGAAAAGTGGAGAAGAACTAGTTCATACGTCATCAGCTCCTTGGCTACACTTCACAGCCAAGGAGTGTGCATTCCACAGACCAGTGGAAATCTTTACTGCCTGACCATCGCTATTCCATTTCCATCAGAACAGAGAGCCAGGCTAAGTGTCCTTGAAGGTTTGGGTCCAAAGTAATCCAATATGACAAAGTACTTACGAGGAAAATAAAGTAAAAAGCTATCTCATAGACTAAGCCAAGTATCCTCAGGTTTAAACGTAAGTAATTCTAGTTCTGTGAATAAATCATTATTTTATGAGGCTATAGTCTCAATATTAGAGTTTGTTGACTTCCAGAGCCGTTCATCTGGCTCTACGGAAACCAGTGACTGTAGGAGACGCTCTAATTAACAAAGCCTTCAGGTAAAGTAGATTGAATGCTGCAATTTCTGCTACCAGAAAACATGAGCAAAAATCAAAATTAAGATTATGAAATAGAATTCACATACATCCCAGTAAAACTGAAGAAATGATACATTTGAGCTTTAAACCTAATAAATACAAGAGAACTGAAGAGAAGTGTCTCTTTACGTAGCCATGTGATCCCAGCTTTTTCAAGGTCAGAGGCACAATTCTGAAATATATGATATCTGAAGATATACACAAAAACACTGTATGGTCGTTGTGTGCTTTTTTATCTCTTCATTATGGGTAAGAGTTACATAAAATAATAGTTTATTTATATATAACGGTCATCAAACAAGCTGAGATATTTTATTAGCAGTTTATTTAAGACTGCAGTTTATTCTATACATGAAAAGCAAGAATCATTTAAATAATTTTATCATGGTTATAAGTAATAAAGAATGATAACATTGATTAGATGCAATGTTTCAGAAGCACAGCTGAGACCCAACTACTGTGTGCATGTGTAATACAAATGTGTATAATTTCTGTCTGAAAAATATATACAATATCTGTAAAAAAATATTTTTTACTGTAAATGTGGATGCCCTAACAAACTTTTTAAAAATAGGAAAAAATAACATGTATGATTAGCAGTGATAAAATTATCACAGATGCCAAAGGTTGTCTGTAAATTCATCTTTTTATATTTTTAAATTATTTTATGGTTTCAGAAAAAATAAGTCTGATTCTTTCCACTCAGGTGACCTAAATGGGCTGATGCTTTTATACCAAAACAAAGATTGCCTGTCTGTCCAAACCTCCAAACCTCCAGCCAAGAAACAGTTGTCTCCAGACAGACAATTGTTGGTGTTTATTCTACTGAAAAATGTGAATATATTGTGTTCTGAGTATTTGCTTAATTAAAAGAGGAGCTTTATATAATTTATGGACAATGAATTGGAAAAACATGTCTCTGAGACTTCTTTAATTTTTCTGCTAGTTTTATTTTTTGATGGTGTACCAGAATTTCTCAATTTTTAATTTCAATACATTTACATATTATAATCATAGAAAATTATTTTCTATACTAACATATGTAAAGGGAAGGCTTTGTTACCTAGTAATAGGAATTCAACACATAGGCAAATATGCATTTTGTGATATTTAGAAAAAAATTACTAAACATCTTATGTAACATTTAAAGCTTCTCTATTTCAAGAAGCATTGTGTTTAGTTATCTGTATGTTTTTTCTTAAATAGAGTTTTGATATACTAAACTCTAAAAAACTTTTCATGAAATTAAAATTGAAAAGGAAGTCTCTTAATTACCATGAAGTTATTTTTAGAATATAATAGCTTAAACTCTCAACATTAAACATGTAAAAATTTGGTATAAACAAACATCAATGCTCTTTTTAATTTTTTTGGGTTGTTTTTAATCACAGCCTCATTAATGATTGAGGACATTAGAGAATGACTTATGGAACAACCTATAAAAATCACAAAAAATAACATAAACTTTCCACTTTCAGAGATCTAATAACAAAATACCACAGTTGCCAAAGTTATCTGTTTCCTATCAAGATCTATGTTTGGCACAAGAAGTATTCAATTCATTCATCATTGTCAATGCACTAGTACACTAATTATTTCAAATTGTTTCCTCAGCCAGAGGTCTAGGACAAATCAGGCAAGCCAAAAATAGCAGTTATGAATAATTATGCATAATTTACCTCAAGGCCTGGGCCAGTCTGCTATTAAAACTTTTACTTGCCACACTGTGATCTGTGCTAATTGCAAACTTCAAAATTATTTCAAGGTTGTCTTTTTATCTAGTGTCAACTTCAAACCTTCCTCTTAGTGACTTTTAGGTACTTTGCACTCTTCAAATAAAATTCTAATCATAATTTTGATTACAGATATATGTACATATATGTACGTATATATGTGTATATATGTATGTATAATAAATAATAGAAACTAGTGAAGAAAGTGTTGTTCTCATCTTTTGCAATTCTCAAATATGTAGACACATAGTATAAACATGAGGGTTGAGAAGTTAAAGTATAGTAATGACCTCGCTGTGGGAATTCTATCTTGCTCCAGTTGAAAAGAGAATACAGGGTTTTAGCAATGTGCAAATATTTCTCCAGCATCAAGTTCGTCCTCAGATAATCCCTATAATTTCTAAAGGAAGAAACCCTTGAAATTCTGCTGCTCCTCAGAAAGTTCAGTGTATTCAACTTTGACTCTCATTTAAGACAAAAACCGAGACAACTACTTTAAATTCACTGATGTCAGGATTTCTAATAATTACACATTTCAAACTATAACGTTAGTATAACACACAAGTGAAGATGATGCATTTTAGCTTCTATTTTTGTAATGTTACTTCTCCCCACATAGGGGAGAGAAATAGCTTTTCTTCCTACTTCATTTTCTCATTTCTCCCCCTAACCCTACCCATGCTAAACCTTGTAGTTATGCTTTATCTTCTTATCGAAAGAATAGAAAATACTAAAGATAATATATGTGATATTTTAAATTATATGTCCTTTGAACTTCTAAGTTTATGTACTGTATTCTTGAAAACTGTAAACAGAGTGAATGTTATGTACTTTCATCACAAAATAAAAACTGTGATGTAATGCATCTATCAATTAGCTAGTTAACTGTTTCACAACATATACATGCTTCAAAACACTATGTTGTGCATGATAAAAATATACAATGTTATCTGTCAATTAAAACAAATTATTTTTCATCCTTTTTTTCCAGGTCATTGACTTTTAGGCCATGACGATATATATCACTAAACTGTCATTTTCCTAAGCTATTTTCTTTGTACAAAACAAAGGATGCTCCATTTCACCTCAGACACATTTTGAGGAGAAATGGGGCAATTTGCAAGAATGTGTTTTGCTGCCTGTGACTTGTCAGATAAAGCACCCACTCCACCACTTCTTAAATAATACATCATACTTGCTGGGTAGCTGTGATTGTATTTTTTGTGCTGTTTGTTAACTGATGCTCTCAAAGAATTATCCATTCAAAAGCACTCCCTTAATATTGTCAAGTCAATTTAATCAAAGGATGTGTTTTGTTTAGGTTCTCCCTAGACCTCATTCTAAAATATTCTGAGAGCATGACATTTCTGATATGTCACTGTGTTGGAAACTACTTATATGCAAATAGTTCCAATAAGCAAAAGAAAAAAGGAGAGCAAATCAGAGGAAGCAGGTGAATTTGGGAGAGAAAAGGAGAAAGGTTAAGGATAAAAGATAATTGATTTGTCTTCATTGTTTCAAAGAACTATGTTTTTATGGTTGGTGTTTTTTTTTAGACTTTCTGCATGAAATAGAACCTTGTAACATGGTTACCAGAGTAAAAAATCAGAAAACAGCAGTTACTGTAATTTAAATGACTTTGTATCATTTCAAAAGTTACAGGCATCCAATAACTACCCTTCCTCCCAATGTGTTTCAGTTATTTCAAGCAAAAATGTACAGAGCGAGTGCTTCTGTTCAAAAGACAGTATATGTGCTGGACATATTTTGGTTTTGCCCTCAGAAACCTCATAATTTAGTGTACAATTTAAAAAGCTGAACAACTACCATAATAGATAATTACAAATTTTGGTAAATTATACAAAGAAGAAGATAAAGGAAGAATGAGAAGATGAAGATGGTTCTTAAACCTACTTTAGGCAGTGGAACAGGGAAAACTACCTGGGCATTTCAGCTGAGAACCAGACCTGAAGGGTGCTAAGACAGAGATCTCATGCGGTGAAGAGCCTGGAATCCGGAGTTAGATCACTGGGGTTTTAATCCTGCCACTCATTTGATATTAACGAGCATTTGAGCAAATTGTTTAATCCCTCTGGCTTTAGTTTCATCATCTGTAAAACAAAGATGATGATAGTATCTAAAACAAACCATAGGGTGAACAGTGCTTGAAGAGTCCGGGAAAAGTGTTCTGGGAAAATGAAAACACAGGAACGAAAGCCCTGAATGGGCATTTGGTGTTTCTGAGGAGCTGATTGTTGGCCAGTGTAGCCACAGCATGACCAAGTTCCAGAACGGCAGGAGCCTTTATCATCCAAGGCCTGAACAGCCTTGGAAAGGAGTCTGGATTTTGTTGTACAAAAGCTGATGTCTTCTTTTCTTTTAGAAGATGAGTATGTAAAGATGCAAGATATTTGAATCAAGGATTCAAAAGAATACAAAAGTAACACAGTTTTTTTGAAAGTAATAACATTAAAAATTAAGCAGAGAATTAACATAAGCCTTGCATTTTTGAATAGATCGTTTTGACTGCAATATGGAGATGGTAAAGAGGAAAGGCACAGAAGAGCACAGCTTTTATTCCATGCATTAGAACAGTTAAGAGACGGGTCTGTTCTATGGTGACAGCATTGGGGATGGAATAATTGAACCAATTTGAAATAGGTTTGCATTGCATTGCATTTATTAAAAATAATTATTATGAAAAGTATAACTTCTTTCAAGAATGTTTTATATACTGATAATGTATGTTGGGTGGATTCCACACTATGATATTTTGTTTGAATTCTTAGGAAGACCTGTTTTTGAGGATTAGTTAAGCATGGGCAATTTGTCTTATTTTAAGCGGAAGTTCTTTGTGTTCCCATTCACCTTTCCCAGAGTTTCAATTGTAGCTAGAAAAGAAATGAGGTTGAATTTTCCCATGGATCCCCGTGGGAGTGTCCAGAATATTGCGTTAGAATCACTCACAAAATGTCTCCTGCATTATCTGTTTTATGTTCCTAATCCCTCACTGATTAGAATCAGAGGTGACAGAAAGACTGTAAGGAGGACCTGCAATCTTTAGAAGCCAAGTAAGAAACTCTTTCTGAAGTATAAGGATATGAAAACCCTGAATCAGCAATGTTGCATGGAAAGATTTTTTTTTGTTTGAGTAGTACTACAAGTGGTCTCTGTGTAGTTGTATAAATACACCTCCATTTTAAATGTAGTATTATCAGATAATTTCATTTATTAAATACTCTCTTCTAGTCCCTGAGATACACCGTGTCTATTCTGCAGGGGGTTCTTGGGCATTATCCTACCAGCACACATTCTATTAGCACTAATTGTACGCTCTCAAGAGAGTAAATGGGCAGAAAAGCATATACTTTCATTGAATAACCTGGAGATCATTTCCTTGGCCTACTTATTTTTTTTTCCTCCATAAAAGAAAAGGATCATGAGGGCATCTAGAATTTTGTGTTGGAAGATTTCTAGTAAGTTCAGAGGAAGATAGAAAAACTAGTGGGATTTACCCTAGAGCAAGTCTGGGTGGAAGCAGATCCAAAGGGCAAGAGAAGCTGTGGACGGGAAAATTCAGATGTCAGGTGTGACACAGGTCTGAAAAATGTCTTCCAAGAAAGATTTCCAGTTAATCCCAGCAATAGCATACACTCTACAAAGGTTTGTTGGATTCTTTAGGGGGGACTGTCTAGGCCAAGCTTGTTCAACCCACAGCCTGTGGGCCGCATGTGGCCCAGGATGGTTTTGAATGTGGCTCGACACAAATCCGTACATTTTCTTCAAACATTGTAACATTTTTTGCGATTTTTTTTAAGCTCATTAGCTATTGTTAGTGTTAGTGTATTTTATATGAGATGCAAAGACAAGTCGTCTTCTTCCAATCTGGCCCAGGGAAGCCAAAAGATTGGACATTCCTCGTCTAGGCTAGCTGGTAGATCCATGCACTTCCAGATCAATTACTCTTCTCTACTCCTTTATGTCTGAAATGCTGCCTCTGTATGAAGAATTCAAAATCATCACTGGATTAATTTGAGATATTTCTTTTCCCTTGAAAATAATATGGTAATATTATTTTGTACTCTGGTTTGTTGCTCCTAGCTGTTGATTTCTCCACCCAAAAGAACTAGGCACAATCAGATGTTAAAAGATCTCATTCCTTAATCTGCCTCTTACTCACCTGGATAAACCACCAGACCTCTTTTATTGACCTCAAATAGAAAACAGTCACTTTAGAACGTGTTTTTGCGTCTCTTCCTTCCCCATACCATCATCGTTTGAAAATAATACTGCTGGTTGTCTTTGCAATTAATTCTGATTTGTTCAGGAGTGTTCCATTTATATGTGCCACCCAGCTACAGCAGTGATCCACAACGCACAATCTTGTCTGATTGGGAAATCAGACAAGACTCTCTAATTTCCCAGGAGTGTGGTTAAGGTACTCACAACTCGTATTCATTTAGGTTATTTACAAACTTTCATTCCTACATTTCCATAGAAGTATACATTGGATATTGAGGGAACTCACAAAACTTCTACGTATCATTTTTATATCATATGAATATGATGTATTGCTATTATAATAGAATAAAATCAATAATATTAAAAAATATGGTAACAGGGTTAGTATAAAGAATCAGCAGCAATATAAATGAGACGTTCTGGGAAAATTTCTTATTTTCCTATTGTTCCCTTCCCCCCAGCTCCCTCAAAATCATATCAAAGTATTTAGTATCAAACTGAAAGTTAATCAAGTTAATATCAATTTTAACGTTAAAAATAGGTCATCATTGCTAAAAGCTCACTACGTACTAGGTGCTTAAGTTCTTTACATAAAATATAACTTCTAATCTGTACACTGTCCTCCAAAATAAGTGTCATCATCCCTATATTACAGAAGAAGAAACTGAAGCTTACAGTGAATAAGAGGCAATGGCAGGATTCAAGTTTAGGTGTGCATGACCCTAAAGCTATAATCACTCCTGTAATTTGGCTCATTTATTTGGCTCATGCTAAAATGAAATATCCTGGTAAACATAAACTTTAATCATTTACATCTTAGTATAAATCATGTTTGTTGAGTGACTGTGTTGATACAAGAGGGTGACACTGCAATTTGCCACGTGGATACCTCTTCATTGAAGGACTGCGGCCCCAGCTGCTGGGACGCGGTCAGCAGACAGCCTGCAGCTTTCAACCCTTGCAGACATTGTCTCTGCTGCATGGAGTAGCCGTGCTAGAGTTCAGGTCCTTCCCAAGGGTGGCACATCCAGTGGTTCTGCAGGAATAAGAAGGCCTTGCCATCTCAGCCCAATTCAAGATCTTTCTAAAAGCCCCTCTCGGTTCCAGCACTCTGGGTTGGGCTGAAACCCTTGATAGGCCTAGATCACAGCTTCACTTCACCTTCTGCCCATTCCTGCTTCCTTTCCTTCCTTTCCACAGGTTTGAATCCCAAAGGCACTCCTTACTAAACATTCAGCATACAAAATGCCTTCCTACAGTCTGATTCCAGGGGAACCCAAACCACAATTGAGAAGAAGGGAGAGAGGTTGGGCAAGTGATTTCCGGGCAAGACAGGAAGGAAGAGAACAACACTGAGTGAAGGAACATTTCAGAAAAGGAACAGAAATCAGATCCTAAAAGAACAAATTCTGCTAGTTCATTGCATTTGCTTTTGCATGAAACTAACATCACCATTCACAGTGGCTGAAATATGTTATTTGGACATCATTAATTAATAAGATAATTTATTTCTTCTGATCTAATTTCTTTGGAGTACGGCATGTTCCTGTGTTTACTCCTGCTTTCCCCATTTCCAAAATGCATGATTTCCAGGACACCGTATAACCTGCCTAGTATGTCCAGGATTGTCTTACTTTCTACATGTTGTCCCCAATTTTAATTTTAAGTAATATCCCTTTTCAGCCTCAAGCTTCCCTACTCTGAGGATAATTATGTGTTCATCTAATTCCCAGTTTCTGTTTAAATCTCTTACTTATGTTTTAAGTGAATTACCTTACTTGGATAAGAAGGCTCACTAAGCAAGAGGTTTATTTATTATTAATAATATTATTTATTATTATTATTATTATTTTGAGACAGAGTCTCACTCCCATTAACCAGGCTGGAGTGCAGTGGTTCAATCATGGCTCATTGCAGCCTCTACCTCCCAGGCTCAGGTGATCCTCCTATCTCAGCCTCTCAGGTAGCTGGGACTACAGGCATGCCACCATATCCAGCTAATGTTTTATATCTTTTCATAGAGACAGTATTTCACCATGCTGCCCAGGCTCGTATTGAACTCCTGGGCTCAAACAACTCACCCACCTTGGCCTCTCAAAATACTGGGATTACAGGCATAAGCCACTGTGCCTAGCCCAAGTCAGGTTTAAAATAATAAAAATTATAGGACATTCACACAAGGTTATTCATTACAGCCACTGTTTTTGTTTTATGTGTATATATAAAAGGAATGACTGCCCATCAGTAAAAAGACTAATTAAATAAATCATGGTATATCCGTACTCTGTAATAACTATGCAAACATAAAAATAAAGAACAAGGAAGCTCTTTATGTGAAAGATCTCCAAGATACATTGTTAGAGTTCACAAAAAGTAAGCTATAAAACATCATTGAAAGATTCAATTTGTATAAAAGCAGGTGTTATATTTATACTATGTAAACATTACACAATTTTTGTATACATATAACCACATAACTAATACTATTAATGGCCTTGAGACACGAGAAACAATAACTTACTGGCAGAGGTGGAGAGAGACTTCACTATATTTCTTCTATAATTTGTGAAATTGTAACCATGTGAATGCATTACCCATTCAAACATTTTCTTTTTTTATTCTAGTTTCTAATATAGCATAGTCCTTAAAGTGTGATCCAGGGAAATCAAAGTGATTTTCATAGGAACAGTACGGTGGTCTTTGTCTTTTTCACTCTAATCGTCTTACCAGTTTGGTGGAGTTTTTTAGAAGTTGCGTGATGTGAGAAGACATCATCACTCAGATGGTAATATCCTTCACGTAGACTTACTGCTAATTTTTAGATGCATTAATAATTTCATTAAATTTCCTAGTTTAATTTCCATTAGGGTAAATATTTACAGACATAACCAACATAAACAAAACCTCAATAATTTCTTAGAATACAATCCTGAGACAAAAACATGGACAATCATTCTGAAATTGCTAGTTTAAAAAGGTTTTTAATGTAGAAATATTTGAGGTTTGAGACAGTAGCAACTTTGTAACTTGAGGAGACCATAAAAAGTGAAAATTTTGCTGATGAATTTCCTATTAAAAGTCTGGAAAGCAGTTGCCAAAGGGATATACCAAGTTTGTGACAATATTGAAGAAAGCTTTAGGGTTGAATCTTTAGGTTTGATAATTAAGAGGATACAAGTTTGCTGCACAACATGATCCAAACTTTGGTGAAAGAAATACACACAGAAAAAGAACACACACACAAGCACACACACACAATCTGATGTTGGTTTTCTCTGTCTTGTGGAATATAAAGCTGTTATTTACTTATGAACATTTATTTATAATTATTTACTTAAGAATATCGACAATTTTGCAATCATAACAACTTTTCAGAAGGCCTTCACATGAAGTCTCATTTTATTCTCCAAACAACCTAAGGAAAATAGTCTAAATATTACCATCATTTTCTGTAAGAAATGGACACTAACAAGATATGCTATACTGCTTTTTCTATCTTTTCATATCCTTTATCAAACTTAAACATAGTATACAATTTATACATTTATTATATATTTGTTGTCTGTTACCCCTGGAACAAATGTGAGATCCATCCTGATTGTTCCAAACATTATTGACTTCTAATATATTATATATTAGGTTCATTTACTGCATTTGTAAACTTCCTTCTCCTAACAGAATGTAAGGAAATTGATTACCATCATTTCTTATTCAAACTCTTTGGTATACTGTTTTAGGATAACGGTCATAGGGTGTCAGGGTAATTGCAGTATTTAGTCATATTTCCAAATCTAATATAATTTTTCTTTTATTTTTGAAGAAAAAGTTAAAAAATACAAAACTAGGAAGAAGGAAAAGAAGGAAGGAAGGAAGGAAGGAAGGAAGGAAGGAAGGAAGGAAGGAAGGAAGGAACTCAGAGCCCATATAAAGCCCAGTTGGTGTTTAGAGTTTTCTTAATTAATCATCTTTATACCTCAACACAATCTCATAAATCACCATGTGAAGCTAATGTTTCATTACAGTGAGTACTTCTATATACTACAATATAACAATAAAAATGATGAAAATTATAGCACTAATAGTAATTAATGTTAGGGGCCATGAAGATATTTATTCACTTTGGATTCCAAGGAACTGAGCCACCTTCCCTTATTTAGATACACAATCACCAAATACTCCTCACTTATTCTCTGTAGTTCCAATTGGCACTTATTTTCTCTAGTTCCAATTGGTTTCATTGACTATTTCTGCCCAGAACTTTGTAATGGGAGTGAGAGGCAGTGGAGAATTTATTATTCTGGCAGCAACTTTGGCAATGCCATCTGATCTCAATTGACAACCTTGTCATGGTGTCAATGAGATCATAGCCAGAGGTTAATGGTGGTGGTGATTACAGGGACTTCACTAGTGGATTTTGGTGGTGCTTGCTGTGGTCCTGACTGAACCCTCCCTAACTTGTATCTAGCCACTTTCTGAGCTGGGTTACTAATACTCTTTTCAATAAATTTCTTTTCTGACTAAATCAGCTTCAGCAGGTTTCCTATGCTTACAACTAAGAGCTCTGAATCATAAAACGTGCATCTGATTTTGGTAAAAGGAACTTCAGTTTTACGTAAAATAATCAGGGCTATAGAAATGATGCTAAAAATAAAACCTTTGAGTATCAAAATGCCTAGTAGACACTTGATAAATATTGACTTAATGAATCAGTAAAATCACATTAGAAACATCTGAAAATATGCCAGACATATTAGCACAAAATGAACTAATATATTAATGAATTAGGTAAATAATGCACATATACATAAGGAAATATGGGTGAGGTTATTTATATTATATTGCCCTTGCCCTACAGTGATGTATTATTTAGGCCTATAACAGCAACATCAAAAAAGTAGTTATTTCTTTTCTTCTTCCCCAAATATATGCATAGGAATTTTTTCTTTAATGAAATTAAGGGCAAATATATGTATTTTTTCATATGTAGTTGCCAACCAAGTTTCCACTCCTTTCAAATAGAACTAATTCCACATTTGGAGGACAGCTTGATCCAGTACTCTTTCAGCACTGTTCATTAAAAATGCTCCTTGGCACACTGGGGTCCTTTGAATGTTGCAGTTGTTGCTGAGAATAAGCGGCCCACTGTAAAATATGCTTAAGAAGTAATGGGCTATAAAAATGCAAATCTTGTCTCTTTGAAAAAGGACTTCTCAAATCTATAAAATATTAATGTGTTCATTTTCTATGAATCTGGGAAAAGCAGACATGATAAGTAGCATCCCATACATTTATTTTATCTTGTTTAAATCTTTAACATTTTTTGTAATAATACTTTGTTTTCTGATAAACAAATTTAGGAATTCTTCACCAGACTAGCCAACCAATACATTGCATATTCTTTCGTTCCTTTTAACAGACACTACGAAAGAAAGCCCCAACAATTTATGAGTGTACCTTAATTGAGAAGTAAGAGACAATGTCACCTAATGAGAAACCACATACTCTCTACCATGAACATTAAAGGTAATCCTCAATGAAGTGGTAGAATCTACAGAGATAAATCTATTTTTAAAGACACACCTAAAAATGGTTTAGAACATTCTGGAGTCAAGCTGTTTACGTTTAACTCTTATCTTCAACGTTAACTGGTTGCACAACCTTGCATAGTTTAGTTATTTTCATTGTAGGTTTTTATTTATCTACAAAATTGTAATACAATGTGTCCCGTTGTGTTATCTTGTAGATTCGAGGAATTGATATTTGTAAAGCACTGGTATACATAGAACTACAGAATTATCCGTTAAACAAACAATCAAGCAGTGGTAGGCTCTTTCAACTGAGGTGGGTAGAAAAGACCTCACAAACTTTAGGCATTTATGTCACTTTCTCAGGGTTTTCTCTGTCAATTCTATTTAAAATTTCAACCCTGCCCATTAACTCTCTCTTTCCCCTGATTTCTTTCCTTTGTTTATTCTTTTTCTTCATAATGAGTGTTACTCTCTACACTGTATATATTAGTGGTGGTTATTGTCCATCTCCCCTACTGCCAAGGATGATTTGTTCTCTTTTATTTACTGCTGTTTCCCCAGAGACATGTAGAAGCAACTTCCTGGAATTAGTACCTGTAGGACAATTGTGAAATCAATATATAGACATCATCAGCCCGCAGAGGGTTTCATCTCTGCTTCTGGGTTCCCCTGCCCTGGTTTTATCCCTGCAACGTTACCCCTTTACAACAGCCATCTGCTTGGAGCAGCAGGGTTATTTAGATAAATGTAAACTTAAGCACATGTTCCAGAACCCAGAGGAAATCAGGACAAACACCTAAAAGAAATGTGATATTCTATGCTCCTTCTTCCTCTTCGTTTTTCATCAACTTTGCAAGAGATCTGGTTTTGTGAAAGAACACCATAGGAATTTGCTACAGGTGTTACGGATAACAGCTGAAGTATGAGAAGGGGTGCCTGTTAATAAAGGTCAAATAGAATTTGTTTAAACTTGGCAATCCTAGAAAAGTATTTGAAAGTTGCATTAAGGAATATCTGGCAATTGAATTTTAATGAAGACTTCCACTTTAATCTTGCTTTTGCTAAAGCGGAACTTGAGAATAAGTGGTTCGATCATAAAAGAGCAGAATTTGGTTGGCCAAGACTGGAACACTGGATCGCACTACCATAGCATTCTGGCTTCTTTCCCAGTACAAACCTTCACTTCATCACAATTTCATTCTTATATATCTGCAAACCAGAACTGTCCATGAAAGTTTATTTTATTCCTTCAGCTTTTGTATGCTACATATTAAGAGGCAGACACCTTGTGTCTGCCACATTATCTGGATTCATTTGTGCGCTGATGCAGTGTCAATCTTGAAATCTGTCCAGGCAAGGAGAGGTGTCCTGTTTTCTGTCCTAGGCCATCTGGCTGCCCTTAGTTACATTTTTTTTTCAATAAAATAAAATGTATAGTGGACATGAGTGAATACGTAAAGAAAAAGGAAAGTGATGCCACCAAAAGTAATCAGAAATCTTATATACCTATATATTCAGCACTTTCATGGTATCATTTTTTTAAATAAAATGTTCCTGCTCTGTTTAGCATTAAAAACATCTTTTAGCTTTTGCACACTCACTTTTTTGGTTAATTTGCTAACTAACATCATTCTTCTTTTTACCTAAGGAGTAAAAATTTTCACAAAGAAAAGAAAATAAATAGCAAACACTTGAAAACCAGAACCTTAAGTTTTACCTAACAGTGGAATAACAACAATGGATTTGCTTTTCTGTCAGTTTCCCAGTCATCTGATTTTGGCACTCAGACCGAATTTTGCCAAAAGCACACCAAATAACCCCTTCCAAACAGATTAAGAGAACAAGCATATGTTAAGCAAATTGCTTAAAAAATAAACAGTTTATTGGAGAGTAGTTAAAAATAAGAGCACTTGCTCCTCGTTTTATAATGTGTTTTCAACTTTTTCCAATTTTATCTGCTCTCTTCTTGTTTAGCATAAGGAAGTCCTGGATTTCTAACATCCAAATAAACCAGATGTGAGGAACACCCAGATACAAAGGAAGTGCTTTCACACAGAAACAAAACTCACATGAAAGCAGTTAAGACAAGTTTCTTTAGACACAATGTCTCTACTCTGAAAAGTCCACCAGTCATTAGAATCTTCCTGATGAGATACTTAGTGCTCATGTTTTTGTTTGTTCATTCATAAAACACTCTCAAACTTGCATGTAAACAGTATCTTCTTCCCAACAGCCTCCAGTAAATACATCCTTCAAATGGCCAAGTTTACTAGTTTAACAATCACCACACTGTTCATCACATAAAGACCGTTATTTCTTTTCCTTTGGATACTTACAATCTGTTTCTTGTAAAGTTGAAACGAGGTTGTTTTCTCATGTTGAAAGAACTGACAGCTGTAATTACTCCTACCACTGTAGTATGACTTGGTTCCCAACATTCAACTACATACTGTATAAAGCATGAATCTGTTCAATGTTTTCAAAGATGAGAAAGGGTAATCTCATAAAAGAAATCACTAAGACCATATTTTCACTCTCTCAAGGGAACTCAATCCTCCACTAACTGGTATATGAGAAGTTGTTTCATTTTTAATTTTTAAGTTAACATTATTAAAACGTAACTGTAAAACAGTAGTTATTTGACTTTACTTTGTAGCTTTTATAAATGATATTTGTAAAGCCTGGCATTGTGAAAATGTATTTTCTTATTCAGAAATTCCATGAACAATCAAAAAGCCACCATGAAAATCAAAATGGATTGCAATTATAAGGTGATCTAATCTGAAATCTTACTTACAAACTTTGTTTACTCTTTTATGTACTAGCATTGTCTGGTTAATACTATGCTTGAAATATCAACGGACTTTTGAGAAAACTAAATGAAACAGTACATATTGTCATCAGTGCTTGGCACAAGGTATATACCCACTAAATGCTACATGATAGTCTTATTAATATAACTAGAAAAAGGGTATTTTATATATTTCTTGAAGTTTGAGAAGTTTGTTTTAAATGACACAGGCTGGAGCCATAGTTACAAATAAAGAAATAGTACCTAAGCTATTACAGATAAAAAATGTACAAGATCATTATTCATATTTTTGGATAGTTCTGATTATTTATTGATTTTATATACATTTCTGAGTCTATTAACTCCAAAATGCCTTCATTCTGGGGATTACGACATATATTCATCTTTCTATATTTAATATACAGCACTATCAGATATATACACAGTAAGTGCTTAATAGATGTCACTTTGAACAAACTTCAAGAATTTTTAATGATGCTTATTCTTTGAAAAAAATTTTAAAAGTTTGAAACTTTTAAATAGAATTCTGTTTCTATCAATTAATTTCCTTTTACAAACTGTGTAGATGAAAGCAACAAAATTGAATGATTAAAATAATACTTAGCTTTTAAATATACTTTTACTTAAACAATTCTGCTAAAAAGCAGGTAAGTCTATAATTTGTGAAGTATTTTAAGACAAAGTGCAGTCTTTTTAGCCTAGTAATCTCAATAAATAACCTAATTATTCCATAATTATCTAGGACTTCAGTTTTATATATCAACTCATCAATGGATTATAGATAATTAAGTCACATTTTATAATTCTCATTGCTCCACTATTATAAACATTATATATATACATACACACATATGTGTATATATGTGTGTGTGTGTGTGTATGTTCTTAGATGCTTTAATGTGGCTTAAAGGAAGTTGGCTGGGTATTACATTTCTCTTTAGATGAAATATATGGATAATTGCCTAATCTCTCAAATAAAATACTGTTTTTTCTAGAGTTCCAACCTTTTAAAATCATGATCTATTTGAACCTGAAAGCTTTGTATTACACTGTTCCAACATTTGAGCAATCTCCCAATTACAAAATGATAGAGTAAGTTGTTTACAAAATGGCTGCCAAATGATTGAAAGTTTTCACATGATTTATATAATTTAATCCTAGCTTGATCAAACAATTTAAAATATTATTCAGTATAGCTGTTCATTAAATAAATAAATCTTAGAGGCTAGGTCCAAAATCAGTATTTTTGAAATTATTATGAGACTATGTTTTTCTGCCCTTCATTTATACATAATTAGCAGCATATAAGCACCACACAGTCCATTGATATTTCATAACTTTTTCTGAAAAAAAATCATGGAGATAAGACACTTTTCTACATTTATTAATTTTTAACTTATTCATGCACTTAACTTTTGAGTGCTCACCTTTTTCTGCATCCAAGGAATGAAAACAAAACAAAACAAAACAAGGAAGCCCAAAACTTTCCTGTTCTCCTTCTCAAGAGGAAAGGGGATATACTAGAGAGAATATTAGAAGATGATATTTGTTATGGAGAAAATAAAAGCAGTAAATGTAATTTACAATAGAGTGATCAAGACAAGCCACACTGAGAAGTTGACATTTGAGGAGAACAGAAATAAAGGATGCGGGCGCTTCACGGCTTCAGGACAAAGGGGAGGCATTTGCAGGAAGTGGGAAGAATAAGGGCTGAAGCTCAGAGATAAAAGGAGACCTGACTTGTTCATAGACACTGTGGACACTAGGAAGGATGGAACAGTATAAAGAAGGAGAGAGTATCAGGTCACAGATGTCATTGGGGGACAAATCATGATGAGCCTTGCCGGTCATTCTGAGGACTTTGGCTTTTATTCTGACTGTGATGGGAAAACCTTGGAGATCATTAGCAAAGGACTGAGGTAAGTAGATTCAGGATCATTCTATGATGAATACAGAGTGTAACTGTGATAGGACTCATGCAGGGGCAGGGAGCCTGGATTTAACAAAAAATAGGTAAAAGATGGTGGTGGCTTGGTCAGAACAGTAGCATTGCTGGTGGGTAAGAAATGGTTATATTTTTGATATGTTTTGAAAGTAAAGTCAACAAGAGTTGCCACCACTGCAAGTGAAATGTGAGAGAAGGAAAAGAGTCAAAGTTGACTCCAAAGTTTTTGGCCTGATACCTGGAAGGGATAAGTGGCCATGAACTGAAATGAGGAAGTCTGCAGGAGAAATATGTTTTGGGGGTGGGCTCAGAGAAAAAGAGGAAAACAACTTTTAATCAGTTCAGTCGGAAATGGAGATGTTAATAAGGAAGTTGGATATACGAATCTGCATGTTGCAGAAGGCTGAAAATAAACAGGCAACAGCAAAGTCAATAAAGAAGGAGCCACCAGTGTAAAAAATTAAAGCAGGAGAGCATAGTATCTTAAGTGAAGTAAATATATGAAACAGTCTCATCTTCTCTCTGACTCATTTACCTGCTTCAAGACAAAACTGAAATTCTAGATGTAATTGCCTTTTCCTTTACCCATGTCAATTCACAATGGATCTCTTCATTTTCTAAACATCTGTACTGTTATTGCATACATAGCCCATTTAGTAATTAACTTACAGCATAGTGCTTATTACAG
Source organism: Theropithecus gelada (assembly GCF_003255815.1). Lineage (NCBI taxonomy): Eukaryota > Metazoa > Chordata > Mammalia > Primates > Cercopithecidae > Theropithecus > Theropithecus gelada. Next base: position 13,243,932 of record NC_037669.1, on the reverse strand, counting down.
TGGTGCTTATTTAAATATGCTTTATTGTAGCAATCTATGTTTAGGTTTTATATTCATCAACCTATAATACCTTCTAAACACACATGATATTTATGAAATAGTAGACAAAAAATAATTAGACACTTTTACAAATAAATAAATACAATAAACTGAGCCTTGGGTGATTTTTCTAAATTTACCAAGCTAATTAGTATCAAAATTCTGGAATTTAGTTGCTAATTTATAATGAATCTTTTCAAACTTCCGTCAACATATATAATGCCTACATTCCTTCGTTCATTTAGAAACAGATATTAACAATTTCTTTGTGATTTTTCACAATCATTTTTGTTAAATATATTCCTATAACCACAAAGCTGGTTTTTACTTTTTACAATCATGTATTTTGACTCTGTAAAAAACATTGACGGGATGGAAAGTGTAAGCATGTTCTTTTTAAAAACTATAATTAAGTTTCTGAAGGTTGAAACTATAAGTGAAAGAATAATGATGTGAATTCCAGCATTTCAAAAAAATATATAATAGTATGTATTCCATTAGTCCTCCCTAAAAAGTTGAACAGTATGAACAGTTTAGGTCCTGAGAATCATTCATAACAACAGATGAGTAAAATCACCTAGACATCTCGAATGGTCTTGACCCTAAGTTAAAAATTCCATATGTTAAAGCAGGTTGCGGGTGGAAAGAGGCCTGTTTCTGAGAGTGTTTAATCATAATAAGGAACAGCACAAGGAGGTCGTTTTAGGTTTACCAGAACACAACTGAGAGTATTATGTTAATTCTAATGTATGTGTGACTTATGTATGTTGTGTTCTCGCTGATCATTTGTTGAGTTGGAGATAGAATTTGGAATTTTAATCAGGTAAAGCAGAGAACACATGGATATAAATTAATAAGCACACCATAATGTTGGTAAGTACCTTTGTGATCCACAGAAAAATGAATTAAAATACCAAGGATTATATGTGAGGTAACATAAAAATATTCACTGAATAATCTCAAGGTAGGGCAGAAGTTTTTATTAAAACAAACATTTCTACCAAATATTAAAATTTAAATGTGGGAAATCTATAATTCTCAAAACAAAAATCTATTTTGCAGCCTTCTGTAAAGGCCTCTCACTATTTCTAAGAGGAAAGGTAAGTGGATCGTTGCAAACAGAATTTGGAGAAAAGTTTTCTTACTTGAGCTTCAGGGCATGCCAGACCACAAAATCGATTTGGAAGTTTTGATATTAATATTTAAATTCTATGCTTTTCTTTCATTTCTATTATTTCTATTATCATGCTCATGTAGAGAATGGAGAATTTGTGTATGTATACACATATCCATGTTGGATTCATGTTAACTTTTCTTAAAATAATATATTATTTGTATATTAGTTCGGAATTATGCTCTAATGATTGAACCTAGAAAATCTTCAGTCATATACAAGTTTAATTTTCTTGCATAAACAGTTCACAAATAGGCAGCTGACACCTGCCGTGACATCTCCCACAAAGCACCAGTGAGCTGCCTCTTCCTGCTCCTCACTAGGCTGACCCTAACACATAGCTCTCATTCTAATGTCCCCAAGGTGCTTCTGTAGTGCCAGTCACTACCCAAATGCCAGATTTCCTGTACAACATCTTTGTAGAAGTCCCACACTCCTACTTACGTCCCTTCAGTTAAAATTCTTTCATACAGACACACTTCAATTGATAGAAGCTGGGAAATGTATCCCTTTAGCTGAGTAGAATGCCAGTATAATGTTATCTTAGAAGTCCAGTGAAGTAAATATATGAAATATTCTCTGAATGTCTGAATAAAATGGGATGTCTTCTAGTAAAGATAATGGATTTGAGAGTAGGCAATTAGACACAAATGGCTTTCAATAGCACATACTTTAGGCATGATAATTAGATATACCTCTCTGCTGCTTTTATGCATCAATTGTTCCTTTTCCTGTATAATATTTAGCTTTTTCACAATATATCTCTTATTATCAGACTTAAAAGATCAAGCATTCCTTTTTCCACAGAATCTGCTGTTAAGCGTAAATAAGGAAAGGTGTTAGAACTTGTCTATATTGTCTTCTTTTTTATAGACAGCCTCACTGTCACCCAGGCTGGAGTGCAGTGGCATGATCCATAGCTCACTGCAGCCTCTAACTCCTGGAGTCAAGTGATCCTCCTGCATCAGCCTCCTGAGTAGCTAGGAATACAGGCATGAGTCACCATACCAGGCTGTAATTTCTAAGCAGCAAATTCTATACTAAAAATGTCAAATTACAAGTGTTCTAAAGGTACAAGCGATATTCTGGTCTGCTTGAATCAGTCTGTCATTTTGGTGATATATGAAGTAAGGAATGAATGCTATGGGAAAACTAAATACACATAAAATGCAAATCGATATCTGGTAAACATTTCAGTAACACAGAATCTGGATCCATTATCAACATTTTGGAGTTTTCTCAATAATATGTATATGTGCATCTGGGGAAGTTATATGAATTTTTAAATTCTAGAAATCACTCTTGGTCATAAAATGAAGGGTATTATCTATTATCTACTCTAGAAGGTCTCCAAAATGAGGTGCATGGGTACTCCCTATTGATATCTGTTTTAGCCTTTTAAATTTATCTTTTTTTTCCCAATAACAAATGCACATTATTATCCATCTATACAAAAAACATGTAAATAAAAGTTACATATATCTCGGGACTATGAATCAAATTTTATTGTCTGAATTATCTGAAGACCATGTTGACTTTACTTCTAGCTTAAAATTTAAAGTACTTGTTCATCTGACCAAGTCCACCCCATGAAAATCTGAAATTGTTGGCTACCACTTAGACTTTCATATCTGCAATGTCTGTGGTGTGATTTAGCATAATTTGACTTAATAGATGCTTAAATAATTAATCATGAAGTCATTAGCATGAAATCAATATCTGTTAAGAACCATATATTTTCCCATCCAAATTGTCACTAAAAAGAGAGCCAGAGATACAAGAAAATGGATGTACAGCCACAGGACCTTTGAAACAACCACTGTTTAAGGATAGATTTTAGTGATACCTGAGAACAAGCTGGTACTTGTACACAGAAATACATTTTGGTGCTTTACTTGCAAACTCTCACTAAATATTTAATTTGTTTATTATAACAGCTGAGATGAGAGCAGACTATTTGACCAAAACTTTCTTATTAATTAATATCAATCACCCCTCCATTGTTTATCATGTAGTCACACACCAGTGAATTCTTTTTGCTTTTAAAGAATCTTAACTTTAGTTTCTTATAACTTTTTAAATATTATAAAGATAAATACCCACAACTCATATTTTCCATAGGAGTTTTGTAATGCCTTTAAAGATTATTATATGCATTGAATGTGGGTAGTTTTTAATACATACCAACCACTTGAAGGGAAGACCACATATTAGTGTCTGATGGATGGCATACCACTATGTGTCTTATTTCAATGGTTTTCTATTTCAGAAAAGGAAACCCAAAAGATGACTGATATTATAAAATAGTGGTTGTTCCATCCTTGAAGTAATACTTTGCAATGTCCTGTACTGCTTCAGTAAATAGAATGCTTTTGGTAAATATTTATAGACTAAGGAAATATTTTTCAAAAGCAGACCTGCATGCAACCATGTCAGACATATCTGGTTTCAGGTAGAAACCAGCACTCTATAAAATCCCTTGAACTATATAATATTTTACGATTGTGTAGGCATAGTATCTTCTGTTTCAACAAAAAACCATGCTTCCGTTTTTTTGTCTCTCTTAAAGAACTATAATCTCTGATTGGTATGTGCTGGCTTCAAAATTTGCGTTATGGCATTCTAGCTTTCTCTGACTCAGTATCCTCAGGTTCCTGATGTTTACTTTTCACAATTAGTTTATTATATGTATGACTCCAATGAAACAATAATATATTATAATATATTTTTATAATTATGTCTCCAAATAAACAATAATTTCTATTTTCTATTTGCAAATACCTAACTTAGGAATGGGGGGAGATGTTGATTTCCTCTTTTCCTTTCCAGGTTGACATGCAAGTGACAGGAGCCGAAAATAATTCAGATACATTCACCAATTGTTTCTATAAGTGAAGTGATAAACAGAACTTTCCTAAGATAGGTATGTTGGAAAACAATGTAAGATTAATTCATCATCAAGGAATATTCTAAAATAGCCATTTTGTTTTATTATTCTGAAAGTTATACATGCTCCTTAAAATCATGTTATCACAAAGCTTAAAAGCACAATTTTCCCTGATAATTTTTCAATCTTTAAAAGAAAAAACCTAGAGAAAACTGAATTTAACTTCAGTTTGGATGTCTGTTTCATGAAAGACATGAACGTTTTGTATAAATAACTTTTGATATTGTCATAAAATCTTAATTTATTCATAAATTCCTTTTGTTTGCTTTTAAATAAATTTGCTTAACACTTCTTGTCTTCTCTGCTTACCCCTAAAATTTCTAAACCCAAGAAGAGAGTCTTTCTGGTAAAACAGTAAATTCATAAACTCTACTCTCCATTATCTTTTAGATACTTTGAAAACAGATACTTGAATAGACTCTTATTCTCTGTAATAATGACCCTGGTATTAAGTGCCTTATATGTTAGTGTTTTCATTTTAATACATGTTTTAGTTTTCCAATAATACATTTTAAAAAGGCAGGCACACATGTAGACACACCCACACACAGAGAGCACATGTGTGTGTTACTGACTGATATTTGCATTTAATCAACACACAAGCTCATACATTTTTTTCCTAAAAATCTTAGCACATTCTAGACATTGTATACTTCTAGAATACAACATCATTAAACCCAAATGCCTTTTTCTTTCTCATGGTATTTTACTCTCCTAGCTTAATGCATCATCCATTATGTTTCCTTAATATTCCATAGGCAAAACATAAAGACTTCTCCATTTTGGTTTTCTTCCTTTTTGACCTGCTACTCCATGCTACTGTCAAAGAACTGACTGAATTTTACTGAACTTATTTGGTGCTAATGTGTGAGTCATTCTGCTTTCTCAATTGTTAGTAGTCATTATTTCCACCTTCATACTAGCATCTTTTGATGCCCCATATTATACTTCTAGGCCAAAATTCCTCAGGGGTGAGGAATTATTCCTGAGATCGGGCTAAATGTAAATACAGCAGTCTCCCCTTATTCTAGGGGATTCATTCCAAAACCCCCAGAGGATGCCTGAAATCCTACACAGTATTGAACTGATTCTGGTCAATTGAAACACGATTCTGTTCATGTCCACAAATTTAATGTTGTTTTACCTTAACTGAGCACTTATCACAAATTGTGGCTGTAACTTTTGCAGTGTGAGATGCCAAAGCAAAATTAGCATAAATTTCCTTTTTCTTCTTCACAATTATAAGGATAGAAGATTTATTCTTACCATACGTCTTAGCAACTTCATTGTAAGATTTTTTCTTTTCTTAGGAACTTTACATTTAGGAAAGCACTCTATGTTTTTTTTTTTTCTTTATGTTCTGGGATACATGTGCAGAACGTGCAGGTTTGTTACATAGGTATATATGTGCCATGTCGGTTTGCTGAACCTATCAACCCATCATCTAGGTTTTAAGCTCCACATGCATTAGGTATTTGTCCTAATGCTCTCCCTTCCTTTGCTCCCACCCCTGACAGGCCCCGGTATGTGATGTTCCCCACCCTGTGTTCTCATTATTCAGCTCCCACTTATGAGTGAGAACATGTGATGTTTGGTGTTTTGTTCCTGTGTTAGTTTGCTGAGGATGATGGTTCCCAGCTTTATCCATGTCCCTGCAAAGGGCATGGACTCATTTTTTTTTTTAAGGCTGCGTGGTATTCCATTGTGTATATGTGCCACATTTTCTTTATCCAGTCTATCATTGATGGGCATTTGGATTGGTTTGAAGTTTTTGATACTGTAAATAGTGCTGCAATAAACATATGTGTGTTGGGAAAACTGGTTAGCCATATGCAGAAAAGAGAAACTGGACCCCTTCCTTACACCTTGTACAAAAATTAACTCAAGATGAACTAAAGACTTAAATGTAAAATCTAAAACTATAAAAACCTTAGAAGAAAACCTAGGCATTACCATTCAGGACACAGGCATGGACAAAGACTTCATGACTAAAACACGAAAAGCAATTGCAACAAAAGCCAATATTGAGAAATGGGATCTAATTAAATTAAAGAGCTTCTGTACAGCAAAAGAATACCATCAGAGTGAACAGGCAGCCTACAGAATGGGAGAAAATTTTTGCAATCTACCCATCTGACAAAGTTCTAATATCCAGAATCTACAAGGAACTTAAACAAATTTACAAGAAAAATACAAACCATCCATCAAAAAGTGGGCAAAGGATATGAACAGACACTTCTCAAAAGAAGACATTTATGCAGCCAACAAACATATTTTAAAAAGTTCATCATCAGTGGTCATTAGAGAAATAGTTTATGACTTTTTTTTTTTGCCTATCTGAATTGGCAGCATCATTACTCATGCACTTTGGGGGATTATTAAGTTAAATAAGGTTTATTGGAACATAAGCCATGTGAAACTGCAGCAGTTGGTCTGATAGCTGGGACGGCTACTAAGTGACTAATGGGCTGGTCCTGTGTATACATTGAGGATACCCTGGAGAAAGGGATGATTCATGCCCTGAGTGGGATGGAACAGGACAGATAGAGATTTCATCACACTACTCAAAGCAGTGGGCAATTCAAAACTTATGAACTATTTCCAGAATTTTCCATTTAATGATTTCAGACCTCTGTTGATTTCTGGTAACTGAAAGCACAGAAATCTAAATCACATACAAGTGGGAACTACAGTAAGGATTTTCTTTCCAAAATTTCCATCTATTCATTTCTAACACTACATCTCATTTATTTTATTATTTTTGTGTTAATTTTTCTTTTTTAACTAAATTACGCCACTTATTTTAAAGCCAAAGATATTATTACATGGTGGTGTCTTCTTTGATGATACTTGTTTGACTGAGGGAAATAAAGCAACAGTGAAATGGAGAGTGAGAAATTGAGTCTAGACACGCTTGAGAAAAAACAATCCTCAGGAAATGGTAAATATTGAATATGAACAAAAATAAAACAACAAATAATAATTGATTCAAAAGCAGATTTTAAAAATTTGACTTATTTAAGTCAACAGTGAAAAGAATAGACGGATATAAGCTATCGAATATTATAAATTCAGACACATTTATAAAGAAAAGATTGCAAGATAAGATCTTTCAAAGAACTGTATTATGAAGATCATTCTATATTGCTTTAAATAACTGTGCTAAGATTGATTTAGCTCAAATAATATATGTATATATATGGAAATTGAGTACGTTCACACAATAGTTTTATTAAGAATGTTGATATGATAGATATTATTTTAAAATAAACACAATATTTTTGTATGTTTCCTTGAAGAATCTCTATATAAAGGTAAATACACTATTATGTGTGTGTGTCTGTGTCTCTGTTTGTGAATATATGTAATACACAAAACTAAAATAGAATGTTTCTAACTTGTTTGATTTATAGAAAATAAAGTAATCCATTAGGAGCAAAGTTTTGAGAACAATGACTCAGGTAGGGAAAAGAATATCAACTTTTTCATCCCTGTCCCTGTCTCCCCTCCTCCTCTATCAAGAAAACAAAATGTTGCTTAGAGGATGAATTCTTTTATTCCTGGGAAAGGAAAGGAACTTGTCTTATTTTATGAAGGTAAATTCAATTCTGTTTTTACCCTATTAAATCATCGATCAAATCCAGTGGTTTTATTAAATGCTTACTGTTGTTACTCTAAGAATGATATTATTATTTTCTAATTTGTTTCAAACAGTTCAACTAAAGTAGGTCAACAAACTGGTATTTTTCAACTGGTAAATTAGGCCTATTCTGGACTTTTTCCCTCAATTCTTATTAAACACCCAAAGTTTAATAATCAGCTTTGGGCATTGAAAATATAAGCCATTGCCATTTGTTATTACTGTAAAAAGAATCAAACCAAAACAAAACACAACCACAGAGTGTTTGGAAATGAGGAGCAAGCCTAGTATTCAGGACTCAATTTAAGCAAAAATAAATAATAGTATGGTATTGTAAAAATAACAAGAAATGTAAAAGAAATGCACTGTCATCTTACAAGCGATAATATGCAAAGAAATGAAAGTGTTCATACGGGCAGATATTTTCTAATAGTAAACGGCACTGAAAGGTTTGTTGTAATGTTACCATTAATAATTCCAAAAGAAAACTAAGTTCAAAAAGAGCACACCTCAACAAGTACAAAATGGAAGGCATACATGGACAAAGTCTTCTTTTGTAAACTCAGAATTCAAAATGACATGTGTAGAACTGGAAGGATACATAGATGGTCAAAGCAAACACAAAACAGCATCATATGTGAAAAGATGTGCAGGAATCTTACATGCATATCACTAAGTGAGTAAAGCCAGTCTGAAATAGATGCAGACTGCATCACCCCAACTATATGACATTCTGACAGGGGAAACAACAGTCAGCAAAAAGATCTGTGGTTGCCATGGAAGAGTGGGAGGAGGAAAGAAATTAGTAGGTGGAGCATAAGGGATATTTAGGGCAATTAAACTGTTTTGTATGATACTGAAATGGTGAAAATATGTGTTACGCAATTGGCAAAACCAACAGAACTGTACAATACAAAGAGTGAACTCTAATGCAAACTATGTACGTAAGTTAAAACAACATATGAATATTGGTTCATCAACTTTCAAAAAACATACGCCAGCAATGCAAGATGTTAATTATGGAGGAAACTGTGGGGGTAAATGCAGAATATATGTGAACTCTCTGTACTTTCTGTTCAATTATTATGTAAACTTAAAACTGCTTTAAAAATAAATCTATTAATTTTAAACAGTTAAACGGATGACAAAATGATATGTGGTAAAATATACTATTGACTATAAATACACAAGAAAAACATTCCTTCCTACTAAATGCAATGTGGTACCCTGGATTGGATCCTGGAACAGAAGAAGGAAGTGGCTGAAAAATATGGTGAAATCTGAATAAAGTCTATAGCTTATAGTAATGTACCTACATAAATTTCTTAGCTTTGATACTGTACCATAGTTAAGTAAGATGTAACATTATGAGAAAGTAAGTGGAGAAAATGGCAACTCTGTACTATCTTTGCAACTTTTCTGTATATCTAAGATTATTTTTAAAAGAAGAAATTTTTTAAAACCGGCATTATACATGAAATAATTGACAGCTAGAGTGAAACTTCCAACCACTATAGACCATATTCTTTCTTGACTTTGATAGCTGTAGTGCAAGAACAAGACAAAACACACTAATATACTTGGTCCTTGTGGGTAAGACTTGTTTCTAGCTTTCTTTTAACTATGAAATATCTAGTGAAAAAAGTGCTTATAAGTTGCTAATGATTGATTCTTAATCACCTAGAATCAAGTGAAAACAAGATCTTTCAATGCCACTTAGTAGTACAGATTGGGTTATGTTAATTAACAAGGTAACTTTCTATTTAATTTGAATTATTGCTTAAAGACCAGCTATATTGTATATTCCAAAAAACCACAAAAGTATTATTAGAAAAGTAAAGAGAAATCCAGTCTCATTAGAAACAATTTATTTTTTTCCCCAAACTATGTAGATATCATGCAGAATTCAGTACTTAAAGATTTTATTAAATATCATGTTATAGGTCCTTTTGTACAGGCAACGTTTTCATTTTTTCGTTGGTTATACTTTATAGAATATTCTATAAATAATATTTAGATTATTTCATATTAAGATATTTAATAATTAGCTGAAAGGTTGAAAGAGGATTTCCCCATTCCATTATTAAACATGTTACAGCTAGTTAACTGTTCAGTCATTTCAATTTTTTGAATATAATCTTTATTTAGCATTGTGCCGGATCCATGCTCTTTTTTGAAAAGGCACAAAGCGGAACTCTACTGCGTGAGGCTATTGAAAGATTTGATGGCTCACTGGTCTAAATCAATCCATGAAATTCTAAATGATTATAAGAATAAAAATAAAGTATGTACAATTTAAAGAAATGGCTATCTTTTACATTTTACAAATCCCCTTTTTTTGGTGCACTTTTGCCACAGTATTTGATGAGAGATATCCTATTCTTCTAAGATGACAATTCAAAAGTGTCTGTTTCCTGAGGAAGTCCTCTAAAAGCATGTTAATATAAGTAACAGTTTATGTCAATTTTGAATAAAGACCAATAATTAAACAATTAAAACATCCTTTTACTTTATTGTAAACATTTTGGGATGAAATTAATGTTAATACTCATGAATTTTTTTTTTTTTTTGGTATGTTTAAAGCAGGCCTATGGCCACAAAAGTTAGCTCACTTACTTATAAGTGCCTTGAGAGGTTTCATGCTCTGTTTATAGCCACTTCCTATGGAACATCCCCTGACCTAGTAACAGATTAAACAATAACTCCTCTCCCATTTAAACACTGCGGTAAATATATACCAATGTTTCTATTAAGAATCATAATTTCTACAAATGTTGTATCTATCATTTCAGTGCTTTTCAAAGGGAAATTGAACATTGGGGAAAAAAGTGATATGGTAGACATTTCCTAAGGCTACTATTGTTTAAAATTCTATTTAAAGTTTCATGATTACCTCCCTTTTTTCAACCAAATATCATGAGTGTATTTTGCAATTTTTTAAGAAACTACCAGTTTTAGATAGCAAATAGCATACAATATAAAATTAATATTTAGAAAAAAGTTTTACTTTTAGCTTTTATATATACTCTACTGCCAAAATACCCATAATTGACTCTGCCAAAACTCTACGAGTACATTATATAAATTTCTTCAACAGCCTGGAGGAATCTGTGTAAAAATTTCCTATTTATAGCATCTAAATTTCCAGCAATTTAGAAATTATTCATAATATAGGGGTCATGAAACAATTTCATATATTGAAATAGCACATGAGATACCACTGGGTATGTTAGGATATGTGTTTTAGATGCAGATATATATGTAGATATATACATAGATATATTCATACCTAGACATATGCGTGTATATATATAATAGATCACATCTCTTTTTAAAGATTCATTTAAGTTCTATCCTTTAAACTTTCATAATACCAAACCATTTAAATTTATTTGCAGGCTAACGTCTTAGTATTAATGTAGGACATTGGATCTTAAAGTGTGATCTTTGGAAAAGCACCATTAGCAAGGCAGTCCGTAACTATAACTGTAAGGGTGGTATTCTTCAGATGGTTCTGATGTACTCTAAAGTTTGGGAAACACTGATCTAGGAGAAATCAAGACATGCATCAGTTATCATCAATCACAATATCATGGAAATTATCCTTGATTTCTCTACCTCCTTTCTGCCTTTCTTATGGAACAGATAGCATAAATCACTTGGTGTCTATTACCTCCTTTCCATATCTTGCTAGACCTTTCTCTGATGACTTTGGTAGACCATCTGATCTTTGCATCGCCAGTCTAAGTCCATGGATTAAACATCCTAATTCCAGACTTCGTAACAATTTTGCATTAAGATAGAACCCAAACCCTTGGCATAACGTCTGAGGCTCTTCATTATCCAGTCTATTACTCTAACTCTCATTTATTTTCTTTTTCCTTTCAGAAATTCCATCATTTACACATTTTCTGTTCTATTTTCAGATGACATGGGCTATGATTCTCTGTCAACATGCAAAGCTATTCAGTCTGCACTTGTGTGTGTGGTGCACAGTCAAGTATACTTGGTGAATTCCTACTTATCTTTAAAGCTTCACTATCTCTTGGTATAAGCTTTGCTAACTCATACCAAGCAGAGTTGATGACATACTCCATGTAATATTACTGTATCTATTGTGTATTTTCATTCATGACTATCATTATATATAGTTGCTGGTTTATGTATTGGTCTTTTCTACTAAACTTTAAACTTTCCTTGGAAATAGCTTACTTTTCTTACAAGATGTAGTATAAAGTAGGGGTGACGTGCATTTTAGGGGAATCAGATTGTCTGGTTTCCATTCCTGACGTTTTTACTCACCAGATTTCTGAATTTGTTCGATTTATTAAAATTCTTTGGGCTTTACTGTTCTTTCTTGTAAAACTTCATAGGATTGTGGTGAGAATTAAATGAAATGATACATCAAAGCACTAGGAATAGTATTAGCCCATTGGAGAAATATTAGCTATTGTATTCTTTGCATCTCTACTACCAACAATAGTACCTGGTACATAGCAGGAGCTAAAGCAGTTGTTGGACAACAGAGTGAACAAATTTCAATGTAATAAAGATTCTACAAGCCCCTTGTATGCTACATAAACTATTAAGAATTCAGTAGGTTCTAGAAATTAATATTACCTCATAGTTTTCACTTCTGAAATAATGTTATTACCCTTAATCTTCTCCTAAATGTTTACCACTCCTAAACTTTTCTTTGAATCAGAATCACTTATTTCAGAAAATAAAAGTGTTTATTTTCCAAGAGATAATCACTAAAGCAAATTTCACCACAAAGGTTTTTTGGGAGTTATAAAGTTCGTTTGTTCTGTTTTGTATTTTAGTCTCCAAAATTTGTTGAAGGACAAACTTGTTACTCTAATTTATATTACCAAATTATTTTGAAACCTACATATGAACAACATATATTTCTGTAAAATGAATCCAATAAAAATTTAGTGATTATTTTAGCAGTTCAGAAAGCACAAAATAAAGCCAATAATTTAGAGACACTTTAAATCTTGAGGATTTACTGGCTAGAAAACAATGTATCTAATGCTTCTCTTTTAAGACTAGTTGTAGGAAAATGATATACTAATTTTTAAGGATCTCCAGAATTTAATTGGCTTATACAGAAAGTGAAACTATGTGATATTTATTTTAGTTACAATGTAACATTTGAAAATACTCTTTCAATGCAAGCAGATTTAGATTACTCTTTCAATTCGAGCTAAAATCAATTTCTAGTTGTCAGAAAATGAGTTAAGAACCTTTAGTCGTCAAGTGACAGCCCAGTCTCTGGATCATAAATCAAGTCGTGATGAAGGGGTACACATTCACAAGAATGGAAAGCTAATAATAATCCTACACAACCTGATTTTTTTCTTGGGCTTATGAAAGATCAGTCTTTTTTCACCTGCTAAGAAAAGTAGTTCTATTTTGTCTGCTGTGTCTCAAGATTTGGATATTATCTTGGGTGCTGCTGCAATGCATGACACTCGGTTGAAGTGGCTTGAAATTCTATAAAGTATCATCTGATAATATTAAACCACACAATCTTAAATCCTTCCTTGGCAGTGTCCACAGACCAAGACAGAGAGGAGGAATGAAAAGAACACCAAACCCAGACCCAGAAGGTAATGCTGTGACCTTCATCAAGTCACTAAGCCTCCTTGAACCTCAATTGCTTGTCTATATAGAGTATTGCACTAAAAGATTTCTACAGTCGTTGCCATTTCTGCCACCTCTAAAATTTGATTACTCATTCAAATATATTTTACTGCTCTAAATAAGGTAAAATTTTGCTGCCTTTAATGGAAAACTGAAGCAGCTCTATCAACAAATGTTTTCACAAAATTCTACAGATAATATTTTTACGGCTTATTTGCTGCTTTTTCCTCACTCAGGATAGGCAAATTTCCATCTGAATTGTATTACTAATTCAACTTAAGAAATGGCTACCTAGTACATCCATCCAACATTACGGGCACAGATTACGTATGCATTCAGGGAATTTCTGGACAAACACAGTTGACTACATTGACTCCTATCACCCACCAAACTTATATCCTATTGAAGACTTTTGAGTAAACCTATGAAGTGTGTGGCTATCAGTTTTCCTGGGATTCCATGGCATGGAAGAGTATCCAAGTATAGACGATCCAAAATGGTTAAAATTCTTTTAAAACATTGCATTGCATCTCTCCCTTCTTGAATAGGCTAGGCTGTCTCCCCAATTGCTGGATTCTTGGTCTTGTCACTTTACATTGAGAAGGGAGGTAGCCATTTGCATTTTTTTTTAATTAGCTTATTCTTAACCTTAGGCTCAAAAGAATATTGGCTGTCACACAGAAGGGAAATGTAATCACTTCTACTGCGAGCGTACCTTCTGTCCCCCAACACACACTCTTGTGTTTGTTTCTTTTGCCTTCCCTAGTTTACTAGATAATTTTCATGTTCACTGAGTCCTCTATAGGTCCTACAAGTTACTCAGTTTTCCAAATATGACTTCTACTTGTTTTGTGACTTTATTATAAATATTATCTGATTAATAAAAAAGAAAAGAAAATAATAAACATTTGATTTTTCCAGATAGCTCCTCCTGGAGTCTTAACAAAATAATAAAAGTTCTACTTGATGCTAAATCATCAAGATATATATCCAAAAGAATAGGAGGCTCATTCTAGGTCCTATTAACCTACAATGGGAACTTTTACAGTGTCCTTTCTGACTCCTATTTGTTCTTCAATTACGCTATCCTCCCTGATCACCTGCTTAAAATGTTGTCTTTGACTGATGTGAGTATTTTAGGGTGGCACATAAAATTCTTCACAATCTGATCCTAGTAACACTCTGGGAACAGTTAACAGTCATTTCCCAGACAACCTTATATTCTAGTAGCTACATGACAGGGACTTTCCAATTCTGTATTCCCACCTCCCTATCACTTAATTCATTGTTTATTTAGTTTTTGGGTTTTATTATCATCTCTTTTATCATGAGCAATAGATTCCAGATATATAAATACTGTATAAGTATTTGTAAATATTGAAGATACTACATGTGGTTCAAACTAAATTCCAAGATTACATGAAATAAATTTGATGACTTGGAAATAAATTCCTATGACAAATTTCCAGGAATGGATTTCCCAAGTTGCCAGAGAAACATGTCTTTTCTCTTGCTGTGTGTTTATTGTAAAATCCAATATTTAAAAATATCAATAGTTATATTAATCATGAATTATGCACAGTGCTGCATTTAGAGGTTGAGATGAACTACAGCCCTGAATCAAGCAGCAGCTGAATATCTTAGTAAGTACTGCATGCCTCATTACATCAGATAATGATTTTCTAACACAGTGATCCTCAAACTTGAGTAGCATCAGAATCCCATGGATAGCCTATTAAAAATCCTATTGCTGGGCTCCATCCCCAGAGTTTCTAATGCATCAAGTCATGATTAGGGCCCAGAATTTTGCATTTCTAACAACTATTGTATAGAAGTTTAAAAGTAACAATTTTGATCTGTTAGTTTATATATATCAAACTGCCTTATTAACAGAATAAAAATAATGTGTAATAATATGATTTTAGATATACTCAGAAAAATCCAAGTATATCAGCCCCTTTGACATTTTTCTTCTTATGTCACATGTAATAGAGATAAATGATTTTAGCAACTCCCAAGGAATCTCATATATTACTTTGGTAATATTTTTATGTATGTAATAATTTCTCAATAAAGTGAGCATCATATGCAGGAAAAACAGTGATGGTAATCTACACCCTATTAAGGTTGCAGAAATACTTAAGGTGGTTTATATTGTACGCATCATAGCCATTAAGCATTCTCAGGTTCAATGACTATCATTTGGGACTTGGGACTTACATAAAAAGTATACTATGCCATAGTTTTTATAGACTAAATTTAATTTCTTTTTTTAATTTTTCGAAAGAAATTAAGCACCCAGAGTGTAATAAGCCTAAGGGTCAAAATAATTAGAAATTTTAATAAAAGAGGCAATATTTTAAATAAGCAAAGCTTTTATGTGAATTATTTTTAAAAATTCTTGTTTTACGTGTAATGGAAAGACACAGTTGAAACTCCTTTCCATCAGGGTATGTATCTTGTTTTTATATCCTTCATACAAAAGAACACTTGGAAGCTTGAAAACATAATGTTTAGGCTGAATATACTCTCTATAAAATATTAAAGGAATAGGACATTTCTTAGTAATGCACAAACCTATTCAGTCTGCCATACACTATTTTGCACGTTTCAACACATTCAATATATAATGAATTGAATATGAAAGCCATTCTTTTAAAATTATAATATGTATATTTTCGGTCACTTTTATTTTAATAACTGTGCATTTCTGACCAGAAAATATGCTAATTTGAAGTTGAACAACAAAACAGAGCTTAGTGTCAAAGTTATTTGTTCTAGAGAAAAAATGTTATCAATATGAAAAACTAGCAGAAGCAGAATTTCGTCTTCTATTTGGAATTTTTAAATCTACTTTAAAAAACAAATAAAGAATGATTATAGCAAACATATGAAATATTTAAACACTCAAAATAGAAATGAAAATTATTTGACTACATCTTAGCTTTTTATTTAACTTTATAGTTAATATATGTTAGGTAATGATCATAAAGCACAAATAAATTTATGAGTAAAGCTAGAGGAAATAAAACCCATGCACTTATGTTTCAAGTCTCCTTTGTTTTAAATCCCACTAAGCTTACATCAAAGTAAAAGAAATGAAATAGAGTACATGCCATATTTTAAAAATTCTAATCCAGTCTCCCTAAACATAAACACTGTTTTGATGAAGATAATACAATTCACACAGAGACATAGTGTTAGCAACAGAAAAATCACTTCTATTTTTTTTAAAGCACCAAGGTAGCATTTTATTTTTAAGAAATTAAATGTTGCTAGAATAAATTCTATCTTATCTGATTTCTAGCACTTGTCCACATTTCCCCTTTTTTTCCAGAGTGCATTTTGTTTCAAGGAAAGGTTCAAAAAAACAAGCCGGTAAGATTTTGCCATGTTTTTCTAACGTAATCAGACATCTTTCCTTGAGAGGTCGGCATAATAGGTGAGAGTGACATACTTAAAATAGAGTCTAGGCAGAACAATTTCAAATGACCAAGAATCACATATCACATATGTCAAAAATTTGATGTTCCTGGATTGACTATTCAGTCTATGAAGTAGAATTTGGACTGTGATTCATAAAGGCAGAATCCCAGGTGGTTATCGCTGACACCCAGTTGTCAAAATATTCTTTCTGCATTTAAAACCCCACTCACACGGCGAAAGCTAGAAATCCAGTTGGTAAGATTTTTGTAATTATTATTTCCCAATAATTCTAATATTACAGGCAAGTAACATCATACTGTAAAGTAGAAAAGTAAAGACTTAATTTAGAAAGTATTTTTATTATTTTCATTCCTCTCTATGATTTATTCATTTTAAACAGTTCTATGATTTGCTGAACTGGATTTATTTACAGGATTATCACTTTTCCCCCCTTGATAACAATCAGTATAATTTTCAATATGAAGCTATCTTTATGTAGTTTTTTTTTCAGTTAAACTTCAGTTCACTGGCCAGTTGTATTTTCTAGCTACATTTAACTAAATATGTCTGCTAGTACAAAAGACAATGTAATATATTTAATATAGATATATTATAGATTATACAAGATATATGCGTTTATATATAAGAATTGTACTTAATTTTATGCCATTAAAAGAGACAATGAAATCTCTAAAAGACATTATTTCAAGTAATATAGTGTAAATTATCAAATTATTTTCAAAAAACAAAACAAAACAAAAATTGATGTTAGCTTTCTTAATTGGCAAAGCTTTTATTATTCATTTTTTAATAATTTTAATTCATGGGCAATTCATATAGGAACTGTAAATGCTGAGAGTTAAGGGAGAATTTCGTGAAATGAGGATTGGCCTCACAGAGCTTTCCTGTGAAAGCCAGAGTTTCCTGGCTGAAATAAAGATCAGTCGAATGATTGCATTAACGCATAATTGTAAGCTGTGGATATACAACAAAGAACATGCGTAAGGAGGTAGATCAGCTTATCAGGTGTTATACAGTAGGGATAGGGTGAGGGTCATCTAGGAGGTGGTGGGGCAGGAGGGTGGCTTGTGAAAAGTTCAGGAGGTCTCCATGAAGAAGTAACATTTGACTTGAAATCTGAAATATCAATATTTGAGAACATTCTCATCACTAAAAGTTATAAATAAACATGCCAAATTACTATGTTTAAACTGCCTCAATTATTAAGTTGATGCAAAAGTAATTGCAGTGTTTGCATTGTTGAAATTTGCCATTTCATACTGGAATACATTCTGAATTAAGTGTGAAATATGTTATACATCATTTTAATGTGCATTTCTCGTTTTGTTTTTGGTAATGACTTATTATTTGCTGTTTTTTATATGTATTTTAGACTATGGAAATGATGTTAGACAAAAAGCAAATTCGAGCGATTTTCTTATTGATGTTCAAAATGGATTGTAAAGCATTGGAGACAACTCACAACACCAACAACGCATTTGGCTCAGAACTGCTAATGAAGGTACAGTGCAGTGGTGGTTCAAGAAGTTTTGCACAGGAAACAAGGGCCTTGAAGATGAGGAGCGTAGTGATCTGTCATTGGAAGTTGACAAGGACCAACTGAGAGTCATCATCGAAGCTGATCCTCTTACAACTACACAAGAGGTTGCCGAAGAACTCAATGTTGACCATTCTGCGGTCCTTCGGCATTTGAAGTAAATTGGAAAGGTGAAAAAACTTGATAAATGGGTGCCTCATAAGCGGAGAGAAAGTAAAGAAAAAAAAAAGAAAAAGAAAAGAAAAGTTGTTTTCAAGTGTCATTTTCTTATTCTACGCAACAATGAACCATTTCTCGATCAGACTGTAACGTGTGACGAAAAGTGGATTTTATACAACTGGTGACGAGCATCTCAGTGGTTGGACCAAGTAGAAGCTCCAAAGCACTTTCCAAAGCCAAACTTGCATCGAAAAAGTGATGGTCATTGTTTGGTGGTCTGCTGCTGTTTTGATCCACTACAGCTTTCTGAATCCCAGTGAAGCCATTACTTCTGAGAAGTATGCTCAGCAAATTGATGAGAGGCATCGGAAACTGCAATTCCTGCAGCTGGCATTGGTCAACAGAAAGGGTCCAATTCTTGTCCATGACAATGCCCCATGACACGTTGCACAAACAATGCTTCAAAAGTTGAACAAATTGAGCTACAAAGTTTTGCCTCATCTATCATATTCACCTGACCTCTCGCCAACTGACTACCACTTCTTCAAGCATCTCGAGAACCTTTTGCAGGGAAATCGCTTCCACAACTAGCAGGATGCAGAAAATGCTTTCCAAGAGTTCATCGAATCCCGAAGCATGAATTTTTATTCTACAGGAATAAACAAACTTATTTCTCGTTGGCAAAAATGCGATGATTGTAATGGTTCCTATTTTGACTAATAAAGATGTGTTCGAGTCTAGTAATAATGATTTAAAATTCACGGTCCAAAACCGCAATTCCTTTTGCAGCAAGATTGTATGTGAACTTCTGTCTGTGCGGATTAGATGGAATAAAAACGAAGTGACATCAGAGGCAATGTATTGGACTCTGAATTGAGAAGAGGTCCCTGCTGAGACTTCACACAACACTGTCAACTTTCCTTCTCCTAAACACAAATTCAAGACCTCGAGTGTAGACTGAGGTTTATGGAGACATGTAAATGAATTTAGCAAAAGAGTTTGAATTAAAGTGGGAGAACCTCAAAGCTTGTCTTAGAATAAGAAATGACATTTATATAGCTCTTTCACATGTATTATATATATACATATATATACTTATGCTCAAATCTCATTTGCTCTAAAGTGATATGACATAGGAATTACTCTAATTCCCTTTTTTAGAGGTGAAGACAAATGTTTTTTCAAGATTAAAAAAAAGTCCTTTTGAGAGACAGAGTCTGGTTCCGTCATCCAGGCTACAGTGCAGTGGCTCAGTCATACCGCACTGCAGCCTGGAACTCTTGGGCTCAAGTGATCCTCCCACCTCAGCCCCCTGAATAGTTACAACTACAGGTGAATGCCACAACTCCAGGCTAATTTCTATGTGTTTATTTATTTATTGGAGATAGGGTGTTCTTGCTGTTCGCCCAGGCTGATCTTGAAGCCCTGATCTCAAGTGATTCTCCTACCTTAGGTTCTCAAAGCCCTGGGATTACAGGTGTGAGCCACCTGGTCAGTTTTTGATTAATTGGCTTACATCTGATTATATAATAAGTGGTAGAGATAGAATGCAAATGCAGATGCCTCAATTTTAACCAATGTGCTTAACCTGTTTTACTACTCTATTATTTTTGACATCTTACTAAAGTACTAAAAAAGACAATCTGGAAAATATATATGACACTATAAAACACAATGATAGCCTCCATTTAGAAATTAGAATATTTGAGCAAAGATAAAACATTCCATCCTATCAGGATGCCTTCCATTTGAAAGCATGAAAAATACTAAGAGTGGCTTAAATAACAAAGAAGAGGCATTATTTCACGTAATTCAGTGGTTCAGTGATAACAAGGTTCCATGCTGGTTTCTCTTATGCTCACTGGGCTCTGCCTTTCTAGTCCTGAGAGAAATGCAGCTGCTGCAGACCCAGAGCCTTTACAGAACAAGTCCAAACGGAGGAAATGCTGGGTCTCTCCCTATCTCTCTATCAGGAGGAAAACCTTTCCTAGAAATCACTAGAATTCTGCACCAGCATCATTGGCTTTACTTACACTTGCTTCAACCAATCCCTGCCAAAATAACTATCATGGTCATGATTAGTTCTCAGATGAATCAACATTTAACCCACAGAGTTGCAGAAGGGCCATTTTCCAGTAACACCTGGGAGAGTGAAAACTTGAACAATATCGATGTTTCTTACATCAGCAAAGAGAATCCAGATATTGGGTGGGCAATCAGCAAGCTCTCTATTTGCCAAAAGAGTGTTTTCACTTAAGTGCACGTTCACTGCTAAGACATCAATAAATATCTAAAGAAACCTTAATTCCACAATTACTAATTCTGATACCTCTATTTTCCAAAAATATATATTACTTGTTGCAGACAGTGCTTTTTCTACATTTCCTGAACCCTACCAGTCCTCACCCTCTTCTTATTGGAGTTTCCTTAATTGAGTCATAGCTCATGATTTCTTTGTACTAGTTAATCAGGATATCAATACTATACTAAATGAAAACTGTGTAGCTCGACCTTCCTTGGATCTCTCCTCCAATGAATTTATGTAATGATATGTAGTCTAAGAAAGTTTACATGGTAGATTAACACTATCAATCAATCAATCAATCATCGATCAGTTTAAGTACAATCAATTTAAGAGTCATGTGTAAGCAAAAGACTGTTTTTCTAAGCTGTAACCTAACAATATATAGAAGGTTTGATATGTGTTGATTATTCTCAAAATCAAATATTAATATTAGAACTATTGAATTATTTACCCAAATTTCTGAATAAAATTAAGCCCTGGATTCAAATATCATATTATAATTCATAGTTTATAGGCCCAGAGAAGGTAACTGCTTCTGTCTGCTTTGCTAAAGGCACCAAATATAATGCCAGATAATATGAGTGACAAATAAAACTCTTCCATTGAAAAATGAATTGCTATTCATGACCTCCATAAATAATTTCAGTTTACAAATTTGAGTATTATTTTCATGACCTTCATTCAGAGAAAATTAAAGTTTCAATAAATTTACTCCCAGATATTTATTTGGAGAATTGGTCCAAGGCCTAATAATATATGTAGTATCATATTTCCCTACAAGGTTTTCTCTAAGATATGAAGCACCATTTAAAAATGGAGAGAGAAATACTACTCCCAAGAAAAGTACCTAGGCAAATTGCAAAGTTTCATGTATGAATACATCTTTGGAGGAAAAGAAAGAATAGAAAAAGAAAACAAATTATATGAAGGAATGAGTGACTCTTGGCCATTTTCCTCCAAATATATTAATTTTTTAATAGCTCAGGTGATACAAGCATTCCATGAAAGATTCATTTTAAGTTTGAAATGAATCACTGATTTATTTTTTAAAATTTATATTTCAACAGATTTGGAATTCAGAGCTTCTGATGAGAACATGATTGGAAGTTAGAGAAGGAGCTGGCAGTCTCCCAGATCTCCTTAGTTAAGGACAGTTCCTGATGGAATGCTATTATTAATCCCCCAAGTAAGAGTTTCTCAACTTAGGCACTGCCATTTTAGACCAGATCAATCTTCTTTTTAGAGGCTGCCATGTTTATTGTAAGGTATTTGGCAGTACCACTGGTCTCCCCTACTAGATGTAAAAGTGCCTCCTTTCCCCAGTTGTGACAAAAGTCTTCAAACATTGCCAAATGTCCCCCCGAGACAAAATAAAAATTCCCTACTCGTTCAACCTGTTAAGAACCACTACCCTAAATCAAGAGTGAGAATTTGCAGTGATTTAATATGGTATAATATTGTTATTATGATTTTTCCCCTTAAGTTTACAGTCATATTTTAGTTATCCTCCAGTCAGATGCACTGCCAGTTATTATTTAATTAATTTGAAAAATAACAAACTCGAAGTCCATTTCCAGCTATTACTTGTCTTTTTATTTTATGAAAAACCTTTCAGCAAGGATATCACAATTGTTATAAGTATCTATTTCCTTTAAAAACAATACAACCACAAAACTAATCTATCCTTGTCATGTTAAAAATGAGAGCAATAAAAATAATTAATTGAATCTGGAGGCACAAATATTTGTATATGCCAGGCTAATAAATCCAAAACCTAAACTTACCATACAGTATTTTCACCTAATAATCTGGTCAATTTCCCAAAAAAACAGTTGATCTAACGTTTTCTAAACTGCACTATATATTTCCTTATACATATTATGGTTAACAAAATATGTGGGAAATTTAAAGGAAATATACACTACATATCACCACAGAACAATAATTCACATCATTTGATTTTATTCTTTTTTTTAGCTTTGGGGTTCTTAGGTATTGTAAGTTTCATGAACTATTGGGGAGTTTCTCTTTTCTCCCTGCAAATAATAATGATAAGCTTGAAGAGAATGACCAACCATTTTAGGCTATTTTATGCATCAGAAATAAGAAAATCACAGTTGAAAGATCAACAGAGGACAGCAATGAAGAGGAACCAATGGGTCCGAGTGGGGATCTCTGAGGCAACAGTAAACCAAAGAAGAAACTGAAAACTTTTGACTGTGGAAGCTATAAGAGATTCCTAGGCAACAAAGAGACAGTAAATTGGGCCAGAGATGGGAAATGTGAAGAGGTAATTTATCCAGAGGAGTGTTTTTCAAATTGAATGTGCTAAAGAGTCACCTATTGAGATACAGATTCTGATTCACAATGTCTGGAGAAGGGTCTGGTAGTCTGCATTTCTAATAATCTCCCACATGTTGATGTTGCTGGTTTGTCCCTGTGTCACACTTTACCCAGCAAGGTGCTAAGAACACCCCACTGTCTACCTCCAACATAGATCTAGAAGTAGAAGTGCCAACTCTACCCCATCACATTATCTACGAGATTAACAATGGGGGAATTCATTTCCCCCAACTCTCAATATATAAAAATGTGTTACCACTATACCTTCTTTAAAGGAAAACATCAGCCAGACTGTTGCTGTGAAATATAAGATAATTTCTTGTTTTAAAAAATAAACATATATGTATCTATTAGTTATAGATACTAATATAGTAATATATATACCATATTATATAGTATATATAGTATATAGTATGTATATATGGTATATAGTATACTATATACTAATATATAGTAACTAAACATTACTATAGTTTTTGCTTTTCTTATATCCTGAGGCAACAGGTTCTCTGGTATATTATCTGAAAGAGTCATGAAAAATTTAAATTTCTAAAATCAAATTAAGGTGAGGTTTGACTTTTAGATGATTAGTTTCAAATGAGTTTTCCAGTTCATTCTTGAGTTTCAATTCACTCTTTATGACAATCTAGGCTGTGCTTTTATCCAAATCATTTGATTCCTTTCACACCTCTGGGAAAACCAAACCCTGGCTTACTTCATACTCTCTGCTCTAAAGTAACTAATGAAGGCTTGATTTTAGGTTTTGGCATATTGTCAAAGTCAAGGTGTGTCAGGAAGAGAAGCAGATACAAAGATGACAGACAGATGAAGTATCTCTGATGGAAAACATCCGCTGGTGAAGAAGCTGGTGCTATCATAAAACTGTGTATATTTAGGCACAAAACTCTAAAGACTGAACACCAATACGAAATGGAAGTAATTACAATCTCTTGAAAAGATGACTATCATAGAAGGACAGGAATACATACGCTTGTTCCTATGATAAATATTTCAAAATATTTCACATATTTCACAAGCTATACTTAGAAACAAAAAGGTATGTTGGGGAATTTATTACAAAATTGTGTAGGGAAAAGAGTTTGAGAAATGTAACCCCACCCCCCATTTTTCAGAAAAACTAAAAGAAAAATTTTCTCCCAGAAAAGGCTCATTATAGTCATTTAGAGCACCAAAATACTACACTCTGTAATTTGTATCTGGATTGATAAAATACCAAAGCTATATAAAAAGTTTAAAACTTAAAGGCAGCAGCAGATTTTTTCTAAGTAATATTCCCTTTTTTAAACTGATCTAGGCAAATTGTAGACATTTTAAACAAGTAAATTAAGACAATATAGGTTTATAATGTTGAACAATAAATTCTACCTACTTGGAAGAGCAGTTACTGAGGTTGATTTTAAGGCTATGACTTTGGAGATTACCATCTCCAAATACACACTTTCTACATCACCTGAAATTTAGGCAGTCCAATTAATTCACCTATTCTGATCACATCAAAAAAAAAAAAAAGTCACTCTTAAATCATTAACATGATGCCAACAATAATTAAACTATTTAATCAATCCATTCAAGCAATTAATAAATTAAGAAGAAAAAAAATCTTCAAAATTCTCAGTAACTCCACTGGACACAAATGTCAAGCTGTGCTACTCCATATATTGAATACTCCTATAAATATAATTTGTCACCAGAAGTACAAGAGTTCTCTTTAGAGAATACAATAAATTCATCTGCTCCCTAAGAAAGGTAATGGAGAAAATGATGTTTCCTTTTGATAGTTTATTAAACTCACCCCATGTGATGGATAAGAGATCCAGCCCAGCTCCCCTTGAATTGTTTTTGAATCCAGTAGATTGACTGAAATAAAACACAATACACAAACACAATTAATAACAGTGAATTATTTCTATTTGCTTCTGTTGAGTTTACATTGTCTGTTGTTGAATTGCTCAAAAAACATAACTCTTCCTTTTCATTATAAGTCTATAATTAGTATTAAAAAAGGGAGTTACAAAAAATACACAGGGAAAGTTAAGAGATCAAAAGTTTCTGTGTCCTTTCAAACTGTTTGCATTTATTTACAAGGATAGGTTAATGTTCAATATACTGACAATTTCTGACATAATAATTACAGATTTAAAGAGGAAACAATAAAAATGCAAAATAGAAAACAATATTAATGCTAGCATATCAAAATAACTTCAAAAATATTAAATCTGATAAATTTGCATATGATTTCCCAATTAATTCATTTCTTAAATATGTTGCTACAGTGAATCAATATGTGTTTATTTATGTTTAATATGGCACCTTCATAGTGTCCCTGGCTAATACTCAACATATTATTCTGCAATGTGTATTTTTTAAAAATGTATTCATTATTTACTTACATGTAACAAACAAAAAGCTTAACTACCAATTTGAGGAGAAATACAAGTAAAACTATGTAACACCTGTGTAAAGCTTTATTTATTTAAAGTAGTTATTTTGGCCGGGCGCCGTGGCTCAAGACTGTAATCCCAGCACTTTGGGAGGCTGAAGCGGGTGGATCACGAGGTCAGGAAATCGCAACCATCCCGGCTAACACGATGAAACCCCGTCTCTACTAAAAATACAAAAAAATTAGCCCGGCGTGATGGCGGCGCCTGTAGTCCCAGCTACTTGGGAGGCTGAGGCAGGAGACTGGCGGGAACCCGGGAGGCGGAGCTTGCAGTGAGCCGAGATCGCGTCAGCGCACTCCAGCCTGGGCGGCAGAGCGAGTATTTTTACTCAAAGGCTTTAGTGGTTTTACTCAGAACTTCGTGCTAGTTCTAATGACTTTTAATCGATGTTTGTACACGAAAAGTAAAATATAACATGCATATGATTGCATGTATTATTAAAAGAAGATGGAACGTTATTTTCCACACCGAATATTAATTTGTAATGGGTTAGAAAATTAAATATAAAACAGCACTCCAAATACAATTAATAACAAAAGGTTCACTTTGTCTATCTGACCTATTAAATAATGGAAACTATGATTTTACCTCATCTTTCTTCTAAATTAGAAAAAAAATTCCATGATTGACTAATGGAGGATGTGAAGGAAAGTTACATAAACTCAGCATGCATTATTAACGTGAACCAGACCATGAAAATCAATACACACAATAGAAAGGAATCATTTTCAGGGGTTACATATATACACACAGCAAAACATAATGTAAATACGTACACTGCACAACATGTTCTCATGTTGTTTACAAAATGTTTCCTGATACATGAAAAGCACCATTCTTTTAAAAATAATCGCAAGTAATTTTTTTTTGCAAAGCAAACACTAATCTTTTAAAATGTAAAGAAAAATAAATTACATATCTGATAGACTTTAAAAAATCATTTCAACTATTTTTTGTGAAGGAAATATTAATCTTATAAAATGTTAAGAAAAATAAATTACATATTTGACATACTAAAAATCATCTCAACTATTTTTTGTAAAGGAAATATTAATCTTATAAAATGTTAAGAAAAATTAATTACATATTTGATAGACATTAGATTTCTAAATTTTCAGGTAGTACTAAAATTTTGATTACCTGGTTAGTTGATAAATTCATTAGGTGGGTAAAAGTAAGGCTCTTGATCATTACAATGTAAAAGAAATACAATTCTCAAAGTTAGATTCTTTAAGTTTTGCTAGTGAAAGACAAACATAAACTTTACCTTTTACATTATAATTCCTTAATGATTAAAGAATGTTTTCCCAATAAATTAATCCTAATGAGAAGTAACTGTATTTAGATTAAAACAGAAGATAGCCGCTGCATGGATTACATAGTATAATTTCCATAATTGAATTATTTCCCATGATATCAGTTTGGAAATTAACAGTATGCTTAATTATATTGCAGTTATCTCTGAAAAATAATTAAAAACCCTCTACCAATTAATCAATGTTATAGATTATATTTCAGATCAGTGTTAGAAAATTTTTGAAAATACAAAAATACTTCCTCACCTTTAAATTAAAGGATATTACCAACATTCATTCTCATAAAAGATATACCTAGTTCAATTGTTAGTTGTTTCATACCAATCATTTAATCTCTCTGAGCTTTATATGGGATTTGCATAGTAGAAATCAGCTTGCCAGTATGCATAAATTATTAGATTATATTTGCAATGTCCTTAGGGGTTTAAATGGCTTAATGTATCATTGTTTTTAGGTACTAACTGCACATTACTAAATGATAATTATATGTTACTCCACATGCTAAGATCAATCACTAGTTTAATCTTAGTATTAGTAACCAGAGTGAGGAGAAGAAGATGTGGTTATTACATAGACTCTGTTTAGTAAATTACCTATTGGAATGTAGGTTATCAGCTAATGAACTACCATATCCTTAAGTTTCTTCTGATAATAAGAACAATGGAAAAGAACTAGACTAATCACATCAGCATTTGGTTTCTACTCAAATGAGAACAAACCAAAATAAGTAAGACCATACAGTCAATTAAAGTAAGTATAGATTAATTAAATTTATTGCATTTACTCAGAAATTAAATTTTTAGTGTACTCCATTTAGCACAAATGAGAAAAACACAATTAGCATCATTACTTCTGACTGATTCTATTGTCTATCAATTATATCTACCCTGAGTATCTTGCAATGTTGCTGTGATGTTCAAATACCAAAAATATATTTAAAACCACCATGAGTTTATAACATGCTGTACAGACTCCCTTCTTGTAAATTTAATACATTAATATTATTTGACAACAGTTCCATTTTGACTTCTGAATTATATTTATAATTCAATTACATGACCTAAATACATGACCTAGTAGAGTAGAATACTTAACTTCAAAACACATTTTAAAAGCATATAATTTGGATTTATAAAGTCCCTTTTGTTTGTACCCAAATAAAAATAACACCGTCTAAGAATTCTAAGTACTTTAAAGTGAATGGTTACTTAATTGGGACTCCCAGGATACAAACCTCAAATCTCCTGTGATCCATTATAGAACAGTTTGAGTATATACCATAATTGAGGTAAGAAAAGAAAATGAATGGAATTTCAAAGTAAATCTGTGAGGGATTTATCTGCATACATTGACTCAATGTAACATTGCAATACATACCTTAAACCCCACACTGATACAGGCAAGAACTTTGGTTACTAGAATGCTGTCCCTCTCTAAACATATGTAGACCTGATCATTTCTTTTCAAACGCTAGGATGGACAGGATAGTCTGATGAGTTGTGACGTACAAATATAATACTGTGGACTGAGTTATAATTGCACTAGTAATTGGATAGTTTATTTCAATTGCTGGACAATGTGAGTTCACAATGATAAAATCTGACAAAACGAAAACTTACTTAAGGCTAGATAGGAACATATGCATGACTTCATTCTTTCATGGCTATCTCATGCCAGTTATTTATCAAAGCTGTAAGTTACCCCTTCCCAGATTTCATATTCTAATGATGTGATTGCCATATATTTTTGGTGTGTAACAGAAAACACATTATTTTGTTAATTTTAGAATATTTTATATTCAAAGAACTATATGGCATATATTAACTTTTTTAATGAAAGTGATTTAAATTGGAAATGTTTTTAAATGTCATGATTCTATTTAAGTTAGTAAATAAATAAGTGGAGTTTTTCTAGGCAAAAATGAATTTGGAAATCACCGTCTTATGTATCGATGGATATGGTTCTAGGTTTTTCTTTTACATGTTTTACTGCCTCTAATTGCTTTTAAATAGAGATGCATGACTACAAGGCGCTTATATTCATGAGAAGGGGAAGGTAATCCTTACTTGGACTGTTGATTTGGCTTTCAGATGGGCACTAAGTTACTGAGATCTGGAAAGAAAGAATGGTGGTTTCTGATGTAAATAAGAAGATGTAGAATGGAGTAAAGGAGTAAGAACAAAGTATAGTGCCGGACACAGTGGCTCATGCCTGTAATCCCAGCACTTTGGGAGGCCGAGGCGGGCGGATCACCAGAGGTTAGGAGTTCAAGACCAGCCTGGCCAACATGGCGAAAGCTCATCTCTACTAAAAATACAAAAATTAGCCGGCGTGGCGGCGCACACCTGTAGTCCCAGCTACTCGGGAGGCTGAGGCAGGAGAGTCGTTTGAACCCCGGGGGCAGAGCTTGCAGTGAGCCGAGATCACGCCACTGCATTCCAGCCTGGGAGACAGAGCAAGGCTCCGTCTCAAAAACAAACAAAATAAAACAAAGCAAGCAAACAAAAAAAGGAACAAAGTACAGAGCAAATTGGCTCAAATTGGTAATAAGTACTTATGGAAAGGAGGAAACCTGGATGTCATTTCTGCCACTGATTTCTGCTGTTCCATTTCCCCCTCTGTTGGATTGTGGGATTGAGATTCCCAGAGCCATCCTCTCTCTTCCTATCCTGTCCTCTATCACAATGGAGAGACTCAATCAAAAGTTCACTCCTAGTAAAATTGCTCATTAGTATTGGCAGCGTCAAAAAGAATTGCCTATTCCAATAATTTACATCATCTTTTCTTCTTAGTAAAAGGAACAAACTAAGATTTTTTTTTTTTTTTTCAAGTTCTCAGTTACTAAAATAAGAGCTTGAAACAAAGGTTCCCAGTTAGTGAGGGCAGATTAAAAATGTACAAGTTTCTGGAGTTTTGATTTTTAGAGAATTATTAACACATAAAGCTTTTTAAAGGACATTTATAAATTCTGATTCATAGTGGCTACTTGTCCACTTAGAAAGACTGAGAATGGGCCGGGCGCGGTGGCTCAAGCCTGTAATCCCAGCACTTTGGGAGGCCGAGACGGGCGGATCACGAGGTCAGGAGATCGAGACCATTCTGGCTAACACGGTGAAACCCCGTCTCTACTAAAAATACAAAAACTTAGCCGGGCGAGGCTGCAGGCGCCTGTAGTCCCAGCTACTCGGGAGGCTGAGGCAGGAGAATGGCGTAAACTCGCGCGGCGGAGCTTGCAGTGAGCTGAGATCCGGCCACTGCACTCCAGCCTGGGTGACAGAGCGAGACACCGTCTCAAAAAAAAAAAAAAAAAAAAAGAAAGACTGAGAATGAAACTAATATTCACACCCTGAAAGATTTTTAAGTGCTACAAACATGCAGACAGTTCTAAAAGGTTTTTAAGATTAAATGCCACAGCTTTGTACTGAAGCAGATCTTTACAATTACCTAATAATATACCCATAGGCTTTGTGGTAATGCTGTAGTTGCATTTTATGAAACTGAGTTATAAATAATTATTAAACAATCATTTCAAGGTGAACAGTAGGCTTTAATGGCTAAAGAATTTCAAACTCATATAATAATGCACAAGTTTTCTTGTAAAACCTTCAGTTATAAGGGACTTTTATGGCCAAGTACAAATAACTATAAAACCACTACAATAGAAAATAAGCCCATCCTTTGATTACATCTTGTTTTTACTAAAGAGTAATGACAGTTTCTTTCTATGCACACCATCACTGTAATTGTCCCAGCCTCATTTCACAAATACTTATCTTTATCATTTTCATCACTTTCTGTTATAATAAGCAGAATAACTTTGCTCTAGGTTACAGGACTACACAGAGCTCTTCAGTCTGCTTCTAAATATATTTAAATGTCACAAATTGAAGAAAATGATACAGAAAGAAATAAATTTTTTTTCTCAGTGTTATAATTCCCTGTGTAGTTCTCTGGTCAAACATAATACAGAATTAAGAAATCGACAAATATTTTCTGATAAGATTCACCTAAGCTGAGCTTTTCTGTTTTACTGTATGCACCAGGGTATGACATTGAGAAGTTTAGAGAAGATAGTTTTTCTGATGTACTTCTGTATTGCAACAACTTTTATCTACTGCGCTTGCATATTCTTAATTTAATTGTTCCTGTGGACTTCCAGTTTGTATTTATTTTCTTTCTACCCAAGCATTATTATTCTTTTTTTATTTTATTTATTATTATTAGTTTTGAGACAGGGTCTCCCCTGTGTCGCCAGGCTAGAGTGCAGTGGCACAAACTTGGCTCACTGCAACTTCTGCCTCCTGGATTCAAGCGATTCTCCTGCCTCAGCCTCCTGAGTAATTGTGATTACAGGCGTGGGCCACCACGCCCAGCTAATTTTTGTGCTTTCAGTAGAGACGGGGTTTCACTATGTTGACCAGGATGGCCTCGATCTCTTGACTTCGTGATCTGCACGCCTTGGCCTCCCAAAGTGCCGGGATTACAGGCGTGAGTCACCGCGACCAGCCAAAATATTTTAATAGATCTAATTAGTATTTTATTTCACGGATAAAACATTATAAAAATATTGTACTATAGACGAAGTCAACTATTATGCCTCAAGTGTGTGCAGATAAAAGTTCCTGTAAACTGTGTTAAATTTAGCAGCATTTTCTATCACAGAAATTTTAATTTATGCAATTTTTATCAAAAGAACAGCTAAAATTAGAATGTAATTTTTTGTTGTTGTTTGTTTGAGATGGAGTCTCACTCTGTCGCCCAGGCTGGAGTGCAGTGGATGATCTCGGCTCACTGCCAGCTCCACCTCCCGGGTTCACGCCATTCTCCTGCCTCAACCTCCCGAGTAGCTGGGACTACAGGTGCCCGCCACCACGCCCGGCTAATTTTGTTTTTGTATTTTTAGTAGAGACGGGGTTTCCCCGCATTAGTCAGGATGGTCTTGATCTCCTGACCTTGTGATCCGCCTGCCTCGGCCTCTCAAAGTGCAGGGATTACAGGCGTGAGCCACCGCGCCCAGCTGATGTAATAATTTTTTAAATGCTGCCATGTTAAACATTGTTATGAAAAACCTCTTTTGTCAGGTGGTATTTTAACAACCTGTTTATGTGATATAAGAAGATTTCTGCCCTTAACTTACTCTTTCTCCTTAGCTTTTTCTCCTGGGCAATAATTTTGGATTTATTTCTATCAAGATCTTAGTTATAGAAGAAATTGTAATTAGCTGTCTCATCTCAGTCTTTGCCAACAGTAGGGGGAACTCCTTGGAATCAAAACAGAGTCTCACAGTAAGATGAGTCTGTGTTTTTATAACTAGAGTGACTCAGGAAATAACGCAGAACAAAATTCTACTAGAAACTTGGACACTTTAGTAAATGTCAATCCTATGCTGTTTATAAAGTATTAAAATTTTCATTTTTCCTCTTTTAATCAGAGAAATATAAAGGTCATATGGATATCAAAACTATTATGGAACAAACAGGTATCAAGATATCAGTAGGAAATGTGTTCTTATAACAAAATAATCCTTTCACATAAATCAGTTGTGATGCTCTACTGCCAGTGAATTTTTAGTACACTAACAGCCTGACTTAAATAACAGCTCTTTGTTTTTCTCCATTGTTAACTGATATTATGAATCATTCAGACAAGTAAAATGCATCTCCCAAAGTGTAAGTTTCTAAAACTAGGACATTATTATGTAAACAGCATTTTATTTTTCACAGTTTTGCTTTTTAAAGTGTTCCAGAAGTAATAGAATGACTTGTTTACATCCAATTCAGAGACACCTTTTTGAAAGATTAAAAAGTGAAAAATGAAAACATATTACTCAATTATGAAATACAAATAGTCATTAAGGGAAATAGCAGTTTAAACTACAGCATATGCATTTTGCCTTCACCCCATAAAATCAGTCTATCTTGGTATTTAAAAAATCATATTATCATAAAATGTAGAATATCGACATCCAGATAGT
The DNA here is from genome assembly GCF_003255815.1 of Theropithecus gelada. NCBI lineage: Eukaryota > Metazoa > Chordata > Mammalia > Primates > Cercopithecidae > Theropithecus > Theropithecus gelada. Next base: position 13,210,940 of record NC_037669.1, on the reverse strand, counting down.
ACATGCTCTCTCTCTATTCAGCCAGAGTTTGACTGTTGGCTGTGAAAATAGAAGAAGAAAATTGACTTACAGAAGAACTGTAATATAATATTTCCTTTAGAAATAAAATTGTTCCTAGAAGTCCCTTGGATATAAAGATTCAAAATTCTAGCACAGGAAACAAAGAATGTAATGATGAGACAAAAGTAAGTTTAAATTTAAAAACATCCTCTGGATATTTTGGCATCCTCAAACACACATGTGCATATACGTACACATGTATTTGTTTTGAAAGAACCCCACTGTAGAAGAAATTGGTTTCCTGATTAAACAAATTTCTGGAAAACTACAATCAGAATAAAGCTTTGACTTCATCATATTCTGCAGAATATCTGGATTATCTAAAATCTCATGTGTATCATTTATTCTGATCGTGACAATACAAATTTGACTGACATCTACAAACATAGGCACACACACATAAACAAACTCTTCAAGGTTTGTTTTTGGGTCTTTATAATGGTCCACAAAGGATCAAATACGGTACCACATTCTTAGCAGTTTATTTCAAAACACTAGTCTTTTCCCTTACATCTTAGGAGCATGGTGTCAATGGAAAGCATCAAACTCTGCACTAGAATAGTCAGAAAACTTTTACTTTATTGATGAAAGAGATGGTAGAATGCAAATAAAGACCAGTGAGGTATTTTGGGGTAGTGTAATCATAATAGGAATAGCACCTACAGAAGTTTTTATTTGGTGATGGTTCTATTTTGATATTCAGTCACGTGTGTTTCCAATATATTCACATGCACTCACACAGAATTTACATCAGTTTAGGTATGTGCTTAATAAGAACTGTTTCTGAATATTTAGTTATTTTGGACATGCTTAAAAATGTGTCTTTGTTATATATTCATTTAAATTATTTTTAAAGTTACATGCAGTTAAAAATAAATCTGGGTTAAAATTATCCCCACCACATGAACTTAAGCAAATCAGTTAATCTCCTACTCCTTGTTTTTAGGAATTTATTATTATCTTTTACCTTAAAAAAATTCTCCCTGTCTCTCAGGGACTCTGTTCTGGGACTTAAATTGCACCCTCCACCAAAGATTCATATCATATTTTTCATAATTCTCATATCTACAACAATTTTTATATAAGTATTCATTTTAGATTCATTTATCCCATTGAATTTGACATCTTCAAAAGCACAGAGCATTCCAGTCCCTAGCATATTTTTTTTTTTCAAACTCCAGTGGGTAACTAATCCTCAGGTAAACAGTTTGATAAATAAACAAACACAAACAATAAATTATTATAATATGAAAGATGACTTATTATTATGTAATACGAAATTAGTTATATATCAACCTTTTTCTTGACTCGTTTTAATGATTCTTAAATGTGTGTCTTTGTCATTACCTTTACAGTTCCAAAGTTTTCACTAATAGAGTTAGGGTAGTAAACCTACTACAAACCTGGCCAAACATTAAAAAAAAAAAAAAAATGCTGAGTTAATTTCCAAAGGATCACCTTTGGAAAGAAAAACTTAAAGGAATATTACTAATTTTATATCTTTTTGGTTTCCTTCCTCTCATTTTATATTTTTTGTGGAATATTAAAACTTTTAGTATGATTTAGAACATCACTTTCAAAGGTAAGAAAAATTTTCCTTATTCAATGTACAAATGTCAAAGATAAGCATTTGTATCTGAAAATATAGAAAGAAACACCATTGTTAAGCATAGATTAACTAGTTTAGTCACAGGAAATACTATAATTACACGTGGATATTTCTTTTTCAGAGAACAAGGACAATCAAATCATAATTTAGATCAGAAGTGTCAAAGACACTATAGTAAAATCTCTAAGTTTATCTTTTTGAGTTATCTAATGTAAATGAGTATTAACTTATCTATGGTAAACCAGATAGTAAAAGCAAACCAAGAGAAAAATACTAATTCCTTTTTACTGCCTCTTTGAAAATATTTCCGATATTTGGCAGTTACTAGATTTGGTGGTGTTTATAGATTTCATAAAAGAGTAACAATCTACTTTAATTCTAGTTCTACTTTTCTATCATGCTGCCAGTTCTTTTATTCTGTAAAAAAGCAAAATCTACCATGATCAGCTGTGACTTATTTGAGAGGGATTTGTATATAACTCTAGCCTTTTTGCCACCTTTGAATAGTATAGATGATTAGAGGACAGTTGGGGAAAATGAACAAGATTAGATAGTGACAAATAAATCAATGGGTTTTTTTTTTCCACACCACATGTTTATAATTCAAAAAAATAAAATTTTATGCCATAGAGAGGTCAAAAGGTATATATTTATTCATAAAATTTTGCTTACAGTTTTGTAAGAGGACAATACTGTTGGTGATATAACACACCACACAGTGCTGCAAATGGACTTTTCCTGTTAGTGGTGTTTTGCTTACCCAGAGGATTAGTTAGATAATCCACATGGAAGACATTGCAAATTAGCTTCCCAGACTTTCCCTCAGTGTGAAGACTGCCATCATATGCAATGAAAGAATATATCCCTTTAAAAGCTAAACAGTTTTATCAATTGCTACATTGGGTTTGAAAATCAGGAAATAAATGTATGTTGACTACTAACAAGCTACTCTGTGTTTCCCTTAGTCAATCTGAGGTAGATGGGAAATGTTACAATTTCCTGTTGATTGGAAATCAATCAACTTTATCAGAGGCAAAAAGTAAGATTTTAAAGCCTTATATGAGGCAGTTTACACTTACTGGACCTGTGGAGCTTATTCATCTATTTTTCTTAACTACTAATTGAAAAAACATACATTAACCTTCTCAAAATGAATGCATTAAAAAAGCAAGAAGAAACAGTTTTGATATTGACTAAATAAACCTCTCGGTAATAAAATTAACCCACAATTATCTATTTGCTCAAGTGCTTTTGAGGCCCTGCTATGTAATCAGTCAAGACTTTTGTCTTAAAAGGGAAGACAGCTCAGTTTGGAGTCTTTAAAGTCAGTTTATATTTGCCTTGATGTGAGAGAGTTCTGAAAACCCAAAGATAAATATAAAAAAATCAAATAATAGGGAAATGAGTAACAAATATGAATATAAAAAATCAGGTAATAGGAAAATGAGTAATTGACATGAATTCTCTGGAAGTAAGGGGAAAACGTTTGTTGCTAATTCTTCACTTTTGTTCATGGAAAACATGCCAATAGCTTGAAAGACTGGCTAACTCTTTGGGAACATAACGGATAACACATTAGCCTTTTTCCTTTTTTTCTTTTTTTTATGTTACAGTGAAGAAAGCAAGATACTAAAAGCTGCTTTCTGCTTTGGAAGCCTGATGTCATCAATATGCTATTTTTGCTCTTTGCCAGGTTAACAGAATTTATTGCAGCAATTAATGCAAAACATATGTGCTGAAATACCCACATGAAAAATATAATTGCCCCCAACTTAATTTGCTACCTTTCAAAAGCCTGTTTCAGCTACCTTTTCTCAATGGCTACAGTTAAATAGAATACAAGTGTTTTTATGAAAGAAGAGCTAAATCACTAAAATTTATTTTCTCATCTTAAGTAATTTAAAAATTGTAGTTTAAGTGGGGGGAAATTTCCGCAGAGACTAAAGTCTACTTTTTGGACCATGTTCTATTTTCTATTACTGACCTTTAAGACAATTCCAATTGTTAATTAACACTTCATTTTTATTACACATAACCCTAAATAATCACACTCTGGTTATATTGACAATTTCCTCACTATCTGTATGTATGGAATTCTTGACAAAATCTTCTCTCCAGGGTGAGGAAAGGAGTGTTTGAGTGTCAGGAAAGGAACACAGAGGAAAGAACGTGTGAAGAAAAGTCATCACAGATATTTTTATCTGCTCTTCTGTCTACATCAAATTTCTTTAAGTTAGTTTCTTAGTGGGTTCCCCACCCATGCAGATAATCATAACTTATGAGTGGAACCACTTTACAGTTCCAAAGTACTCTCATTTATATGGTTTCCTTCAATTTTTCACTACACATTTCTGATTGTTTCTAAATTATCCTTGCAAAGTCAGAAGACAAATTAGTACAGTCACTGGGATTAAGGTTGAGAAGCTAGTGCTTTTCCTGACAAGGATGTCTCCCTAGTTCATAGGCGTTTGTGTCTAGAAGAAAACATGTGAGGTTAAAATCAAAAGACAAAGACAAGAGAGAGGGCTTGGCTTAGTTACTACTTTATTAGGATCCATTTTCTCAGTTTCCTCAGTTTAACAATGGGAAATGTCACGTTACCTATTTTAGGGCTACTTTAACGATTAAATGAGGTTCAGTAAGTCATGAATGATAATGTAAGGGAAAAATCTGTTTGCCAGCAGAACACTGAACAATTATTTTCTCAGTGTTGAACATGGTACTGAGGATATATTAGTCTTGAAGTCTACAGGATTTAACAATACCATCTTTTATGAAAAACACGGAAGTTCTAACACAGCCACAGAAGCATCAGGATCATCCAACCACCAACCCATATCGATAGCACAGCTCCCAAAACTCTCTCTGGCCCATTCCCTGTTTACTCCCAATATTGGAAGAGGAAAAAATCCTGTTTTAATAAAACGGTGTCAGTCACACGCGGGTTTTGGGAGAACACAGACAACTTTTGAATATGCACAGGGGCAAAGTTTACGGACACCCCCTCAGCAATTACTAGGGGCCTAACAGGTGGCATTAGCAGGTAGTTTTAAAGAAAATTTTTCTAAAAAATAAATTTCTTCATTTGAGTCTAGCGACACCAAAAGAGTTGAATGTCCAAAAGATGAAGAAACAGTAAAGGGATAGGGTTAGAAATCAGCAAACTGGACAACAGGGCGTATGAGGCAACTCCTGTGAGTCTCAACCAAGCGCACCCAGTAAGAGATGCTTTCTCAATCCTGCAGCGAACCTTGCAGAATATCTCCTTCCCTTGGCTGTCACCTGGTGAACCCACGAAAACGGATGGAAAAGAGACACAGCACGTCCAAACATCAAACTGAAAAGCCTAGCTGACAGCAATGTAAAAGGCGGCAGGATGATGGTAGATCCTGAATCAAAGTCTATTCCTCAGTCAGGACCTGCCAGACCCGTCCAAAGCGCACGGACTCTGGCGTCTTCCTGACGCCCAGGTAAGAAGGGCCCAGGTGTTAAGGAGGACGCCGTGCTCTCCCAGTGCCAGCAGATCCCAGGCAGCAGGCAGAGGGCGCACGTTTGCCTCTCGCGCGCTCCAGTCTCCTCCTGGCGCTGGTGTTCGCGTAACTTTGCACCTTCGCGCTCTGCTAGCTACAGCCTGCATCGCAGCGCCTACACCGTCCGCCCGGAGGCAGAAACCCGGAGCAAAAGAGCATCAGACTGCGCTCGCCCACCCACCCTACCCCGGGACGGAGGCCGTGGCACCCTGGTCGCGCTCCGGGAACTGACTCTGGCAGCCAGGAGCGGAGAGTCTCTTGCACAAAGAACCCGCTGGCCTCCAGAGGGCTGGCTTTACCCGCACCCCGAGATGTGTTTTTCTTTTTCTTTTTTTAAATCTCATCTTTAATTTGATGCAGAGTGAGTAAGCAGTAAACTGTTGAGAGACACGGTTGTTTTCCAATGAGCCTGGACCTAGCGGAGAATAGTTTGTGGTTAAGGCAACCCTGACGGTGGGTGTGGTGGCAGCAAGGAGCACTTGCTCATCTCCCTGTTGCCACATTACTGTCTCTACCCGTACAGCTCTGCTTTGTGCTAAAATTTCGCAGGACACACTTTTGTAATTTAATGAAGATTGCTTTATTAAATGTGGGAAGTGTAGGGCGAAGAAAAAGGAAGGCAGTATCCCCTCCTGTGGCCACTCCTGTCCATGGCGAGGAGTATTCACAACAGTTTGTTTGTGCAGTGCTGCCACTTGCTTTCCTCCTCCTTCCTCACCTATTATTCTCACTTCACCATGTTGGTTTGGATTATGTGGATTTTCACCCTTTGCTTTGACTGGAACAGCGGGACATGATTTAGAAAATGAAGGGTTGGGGGATGTCCACACTCAGGGCTTCCAGTTTAATAACATCACTCCAAGTTTGAAGCTTTATTTGCTGAACTGGTTTTGATTCCATCCACCCCTCCACATGCATTCGTCCAGACATTCAAAGGGGGAAGCATTTTAGCATTTTTTGGCTGACACTCTTAAAACTTTCCTGGATAAAATATTTTCTTCTGGGAAACAATTAGAAGTGTGTAAACTTGAGAAACAAAGAAATGCAGCCCCCCCCAACCCCAACCCCATTTTAAGTGTGCGGGGTTTTTAGGGATTTAATAAAAATTGATTAACCAGACGTTTTATGTGATAAATGTCTTTCTTTTAAGCAAATGATTTATATATTAACATTGGCTTTAAAACCTTTTCTCTACTCCAGTTTTCTAATCAACTTTTGAAATTTTCACTTGCAAAAACTTTTTTCTTTGTAAACGACAACCCTCCCCTCTCCCCTCTTTTTTTTTTTTTTTTTTTTTTTTTTTTTTTTTTACAAAGGAAGCTGGTAGGAGGCAAACTAAAACTTGCTGACTTTCAGACTTTTCCTGGAGAAAACCTCCTGCCAGGTTCCAAGAACTACCTGATACCAAGCAGCTGGGAACAGACTTAATGAAATCAAGCAAGTGGTGCACGTGTATCCACACCCTGAACACGTTGAGGGATGTCTTCCTAGGGGGATTGATTTGTGACTTGGAAGACTTCGCATTTTACAAATGTCACAATATTGCTTTTACTAATATTTCTAAAGTTGTTACAGAAGAGTTAGCTAAGGTTTCCAAATTTTTGAGAAGTAAATTTCTAATCCTGGTTTTCTGTATACCTGGATGAATAATATAATGAATGTTTCACACTGCTGGTCAATCCTTTATTTAAAAAATCTGTGGAAAGCTACTTTTGTACTTGGTAAAAGCCCTTTATTGACCCTCCCTGATGAGAAAATCCAGATCTCTGAAAACAGAACCCGAAAGGAGACACCTGCATCTGTTCTTCTAAATCTTCTCTCAAACAGGACTTAAAGGAACAAGGTTTATTAAATATTTTAAAGAAAAAGTGTGCAGGTTAAAAAAATAAACAGATTTGAGGATCTTGACAGAAAATTACTTGTAAAACTTAATGTTCTTCAAGAAATACACGTTTCCCTTTCTATCTAGTATTTATGCCAAACAGAATCATTGAAAAAAATGATTCAAATAAAAAGTAGCCCAGATCACAGATTTTTTTTTTTAGTAAACGTCTATAAAAACTTATCGAGTTTGATGATTTGAGGAAAGTTTTATTAATACTTTCCTGAAGGTCTTATGACTTGGAAAGTGTAACTCTCAGGAACGCTTCTTTTTTTTTCCATTTGTGTTGAAATTGGTAAATCAAATATATTGTGGTAATATATTTTGCCTTTAAAAATCCTTTGCAAAAGTAACTATTTGATATTTAAATATTACATGTATTTTATTTCACAAAAATTTTAAATTTCTGAAAGGATTTTAACATTATAAAGAAAGTTATTGTGAAAAAAGTATTACAAATGTTGGACCCTTGAAGAACACACCAAAATTTGAATGTTAAATGTAGGCAATACATAAAGAATGTTACTAAATCATTTATTTTATAATAAACGTATTAAGAGCAATGTGAGATTACTAAGTTGTTAATATAACCAAGGAGCCAGCCATAATTAAATTCAAGAACTGAAAAACTTTACCTAAAACTTCCTAAACCTACTAAAAAGTGTTAAAAATAACTAAGATCTGATTCTGTACAATATTTTGTTTTAAAATTTTATATTAGTTTAAAGTGTTTTTCATTATAGCTGCCAGTTTCTAGTGTTTCATGGAAAGACAACTTTATATAAAATACAACCATGATCTAACACGTGGCAATGGTGTTTTATTACATGTAGTTTCCCTTTTATAGGTCCAGTCACTTCTGAGTTAGTAGTATATCCAACTAACTTTTAACCTTAAAATAGACAAAAAAAAAAAAAATCCTATCAACTACGGTAACAATAATAAAAAATATAAAATTAAAAATATTGATTGTTACAAGTGAAACTTTTGTATTGATAAATCTATTGTTATTACTAGAAGATGTAATATCTAAAAGAGTTTATAATTGCTCATTTATGACAAGGACTGGAATAGTGTGATTATGAAACATAAAAATTAGGAGATTGAGGTATCTGAGTGAACACTTTCACCACTCAAATTATTATCATCAGTACTAGTCTTTACAACAATATAGATTCAGAATGAATTAATTTCATGATAGATTTTGAGAGGTTACAAAAAGTTTCTTTAGGACATTCAAAATATTATCCTAGCAATTCAGATTGTCAGTAAAAGCTTAAACAAATTTGCTGATAATCCTGTTAATGACCTAGGTCAAGTGTTAACTGTTGTGGGTTATAAAATAGTGAAATTAAGGTTTCTCCTACCTTCAGGCAAATAGCACAGTTAACCATGGAGGCAGGGGGGATGTAGGGGTGAGCTATTAGGAGAGCTATTAAATTACAAAAATGTATAATGCATTCGATTATTTAGTCTAGCATGATGAAATGCTATTAAAAGCAAATGTAAACCCTCTTCCAAACCAAAAAAACTTATAAAGATGATATGATAGCTTAGTTCTCTATTAATGTTTTAATCACAGTGTGTTCTTATTTGAGGAAAAGTGTTTATATATGAAAAGTGATGCCAATTTATAGTAATTTTTAAAAATGAAAAAAATTGATTATTTTCTCCAACATTTGCCTAATACTCAAAGGGAGGCTTATAATATTCATATGCAAGTTTTACTTTTAAGTTTTAAACAATCACATAGTTTCCTCTAGTATTTAGAATATTTATATTTAGGGAAATGCATTTCATAGAAATAGTGTCTTAGCTACTCAAAAAAGTCTTTAAAAAAACCTAGTATATAAATATGAATATTTAATTTTATTCACTTTTATTTTGGATACTTTATTTTCAATTTAAAGAGCTTTCTAGATAAATGGTAATCCAATTTATGAACTCTTTTGGATAGAAAAAACGATTTAGTGTATTATGTACTGATGAATTAACAGTGCATTGTACTCCAGACTGCCATAAATGTATAAAAGTGTTTAAAGGAAGTACTTTTACCAATTCTGAAAGGGTTGAAGTAACCATAGTTGATAATTTTATTTTATATCCAGTTTTAACTTTGTTCCAATTTTATTTCTGTTAATCATCCCTCTGGTATGGAAACTAGGAGCAAGTATATGAACTTTTAAAATAATACATAGTGTAGCAATCATACTTTGCTATGAAAAACAGCTGATTTCCCATTAAAAGTCTTCTCTTAAGCCGTGTAAACAGAGAGATCTGATAAGAATTTAATAAAGTTTTTATAAAGCTCTGTTTAAGTATATAGGTCAATTGCTGAGTCAAGTGATCAATGGAATTATGAATATCTGTTATCATTGATGAGTCTCCATTATCACCTGGAGTCATTTTCTTGAAAGCATATAGGAAAGGTATTTGTAAATATATTAATAGAAGGAAAATTCAGATTAAACATTTTCTAAGTTATTTTTCTTATCAGGGACCCATGGCATTTCAATATTGAGAGTTAATGATTAAATCTCAAATTTAAAAACAAATCACACAACTGCAAATGTCCTAGCAATTAAGTCAATGGCCTGGTTTTGTTCTCTTGGTTCTCTTATGCCTAACTTCATAATAGATCGAAGAATATATTCTAGTAAATATGTTCCAATAAATTTCTCGTACATTTTTTACAGTGTTGAAATATTTCAATCATAGTATTTTAAATACAGTCTAGTATTTCATATTTCAAATTTAAAAAATTATATCAGAAAACTACATTAATATTATTTTAAAATCACTCCTCTCATATATACATTTTCAAAAGAATTGCTTTTTATTTAAATTACATTGTTAGAAAAATTGCATGGAAATCTGGGCACATACTTGGCATTTTCATTTTTCATGTTATTCAACTCAACTGAGAGCCAAGTTATGGATTAATATTTAAAATCTCACTCAAGTATTACCTAAGTTAAATCATCTTAAATTTGTTTTAAAGCTTCCCTTCATCATCACAGGAAGGAAAAGAGACACTATCCACAGGACACAATCTGGAAAGAATAGTCCCATGAATGATGGATAAACTTTTATCCAAGCAAATTAAATGTAATTATGTCAGCTTTCTGAATATATTTACCTTTCTATATACATATTGTTAATGTGTACCTGTCTGTATAATTATGCACATTATATCCCCAATCACATATGAGGTGAGGCTTAAAAGCAATTTGCATTTGATTAACTCTGTATCATTAAATTAATACTGATTAATTTTACGTAAGTGTGAAATAGTTTGGTGTCTTTTTTTTTCTCTTGTAGTTTACTTAAAGGTTACGTTTTCCACAAAAATACTGACTAATTACTACATTCTTGTGCATAATTAATTCAGTAATATCCATTATCTACATAGTTCATAAACATTCTATCTGGAAAATATAATTTATCATGGCAATGTGGGAATTTTAACACTATTTTTCTAGTGATTGTCAATATTTTAATATCTGTGAAGAACAAAATTTTTTAAACATTAATTTTAATTTATTGATATGTTACCTATTATACATGTTACCCGTTATACAAATGAATACTCTTACCTTTCATTCAGGAAGAATGATTGACTCTTACTTTCCAATAAACATTTTAATTTGGGTTGTAAAAGAAAAAGTCGTTTGTGGGTAAGATCATTTTCTTGATTCTTACAATTTTAGAATTTTTATTTTCTTATTTAGAAAAAAGATTCAGAAAATTTAATGAAATCTGCCAAATTGATAAAGGCAGTCAGTAAGGAAGGAGATAAATGACTGCTCTATTAGCAGTGAAAGTAGGTCACCGGGTATGAGGCAGTTTTTACATTTAATAAAAAACTTTCTAAATGTTTTGTTTTTACTTGTGTTTTTAAAATTAAGGTACACTGTACAATATACAACAGTATTGGCTTGACAATATGTTTTCTAAGGAGTGATGTATATAACATGACGTTTGCACATCAGTTGCTCAGTATTGTTAACTTGCAAAATAAATTGCTAAATGTTATTGTTATAAGTTCAAAATCACTGAGAGGAAATTAATGTTGCAAGTGTGGCTTTAAACTAATCAATTATATAGAGAAGTTTGTTTTAAGAGTTAGTGACTGCATTCACAAGTCATTAGGAATAGATCACAAAAGGTATATAGGAGAAAGAAAATGTATGTATTAGGTACACAATCTTATAGAACACATTGGTGTCCTTAACATTAGATTTGCACTTTAACCCACTGAAAAGGAATTAATGCTCATTATGAGGATAATAAATAACACAACATCAAGGAAATGCCATTTGCTGCATATGAACATTCTCTCTTAATCTACTATTCAGTTATTTACTATATCTTCCCAGGAGCTATTCACTATTCATTAAATACATTCTCCTATTTGTATACAAGCCTTTAAACAAAGAGAATCCAACCTAAGCTTATTGTAATTCCTGCAAATATTACTTATGTTAATGTGGCATATGCTGCTCATTAGAACCTGTACCACAGTGCAAACCATTGCCTGGCGGGACACACACAACTTCAACACAGCCCTTGCAACATAAACACACACACGCACCTCCGCTTCGACAAACTGATTTCCCTTTAGTCCATTCATAAATGCCATGATCCCAAGTAGGAACAACCTGTCATTACCTTTAAACATACTAAAGAGTCTAGGAAAGGAAGGCTGAATTTTCTTTCAAACTTCTCGGAGTACCACATGGTCATAATTAGAAAATAAAATACTGCCTTGGCTATTTGGCAATTAACATAACTGGGTTGCAACGCTGGAGGATTTTCTTTCTTTCTTTCTGTTCAAATTGGCAAACAAGGTAATTGCTCGAATTGGTATCAAATTAAAAACACGTTTTCAAGGTTTAGACCATCTAAAATTATCTTCTGAAGTGTTTTAGAAGAGAGTTGGAAAAAAAAAAAAAAAAGGGCACATCTTTCGTTCACTAAGAGCCAACCGCTCTATTCGGAGGCACCTTCCCGACGCGCAAGGCTTCGGTGAGAACGTGCTTTGGAGAGCGTGAGCCCGCGGGGCAGGGCTCCGCGCTTCGCGGTACCTGGCTTACCTTCATTGGAAGGCTGCGGAATCAGTTCCCCGAAGCAGTTGAGAAAAGAGCAGCTGAGGAGGAGTAGGATGGAGAGGTGACAATCCATGTTGCTGGTGCAGAGGGCAGTGAGAGGAGCATATCTCCATGAAGCATGCCACTGATGTGAGGGGGAGCGCTCTGATTGCTGGAGAAGTTACCATGCTCCGCTCGCAGGCTGATGTCAAGTTTGACACTGGAGATAAGGAGGAGTCTGGCTGCCTTTCCGCGAACCCCGCTCGGGGACTTCCCTGGGTCCTAGTGCCGTCCGCAGGGGGCGCTAAAGCGGAGCGGGATGGCACGCTGCTGGCTCTGCAGCCCAGAGCTGCCCAGGAAGGAGACTGGGTGGGAGTGGGGGGCGTCGCCCATGGGACAGGAAACACAGAAGTTGTGATGAGTCTGCGATGCTGAGAAAAATGCACCCTCTTTTGTGCTCCATGAAAAGTAGCTATTTTATTGTTTGCTATCCATGCTCTGTTTAACTCACCGAAGAAATCAGAGGCTTGATAGGAGTGTCCTATGGCAGTGTGAGTGCACAAGGAACTGAAATGCGAGAGAAACGTGTGCTATTGAAAGAATAGCAGTCTTTCGTTAAAAAGTCAATCGTGTTTGTATAATTGAAAAAAAGAATGATTATAGTTATTCCTTTACTGTGTTCAATGTGATCATAACTCTCTGTGAGTTCTTTGTGGTTGAGAAAGACACTAATACACAGCCTGGACCAGATGGTCTCTGTATTTCTACACCCAGTGGTATCGTGGTATTTTAGGAGATCTGGCACAGTGATTTCCAGGGCGCATAGAGCATACTTTGTTGTTGTTTTTTTTTAAAACAGGGAAGTAACCTTCATCATCTTAGGGACATGAGCAAGTCCAGCCCCAGCCTGAGGTCCACATTCTTTCCTCATTCTGTGCTGTAAAAGTAATACAGATCAAACCTAAATTTCTTAACAATACATATCTCACTCCCTCACCGTCTCACATTAGGATCTCTGGGTTCTGCGAGAGAAACAATGCATAATTCACAGTTGCTCCATTCAACTTTCAACCACTGATAATCTGGTAATATTGGGATATTCTTATTCTTTAACATTCCAAATCCCAAAGGCTAAATAATAATGTCCTTGTACTTTCTCACTTACTTCACTCCATGATTATCAAGGGTCTCTGTTACTTCCAATCCCACTGCTGAACAACCTATTGCAATCTATTTCAGCCAAATAATTTTGTAATTTATATTTTAATAACTAGTATCACTTATCTTTAAAACAATCTCCCAGAAAATGGTTACTAGGATATCCTTCCACCCATCTATCTCTTCTTATACTAAAAAGAAAACAAGATTATTATAGTCCTCTCACAACTTCAGAAAATAAAGGTATGTTGACAATCTTAAGATCAGTGATCAGTTTTAGAGCTCTTGGTAATGAAATTTAAATGAAAGTTTGAAAAGGCCTTGCTAATAATATATTCAGTTCACCAACATGATGTTTTTAATTAGAGAATACTATGTTCACTTAAATTTAAGACAATGCTGCCAGATAACAGTTTGATGACTGAGGTGGGGAAGTGGGGTGGATAGAAGCAGCCAGGGGAAAAGAGAGACCCCCCTCACTTTTCTGTGTGTGCCATGTTACTTTGTGTCTCTAACTTCTTTCCACATTGTGTCACCAGAGGCTGTGCAATCCTCAAGTGCGAAGTCTGTCAGAATTGAAAATAATAACAGATACTGCCCAGAGAACTTAGATAGTGGTGACTCTGGTGTTTTTTCAAAGTTCCAGCACAACACTTACATTGTTCCAAAGTTAGATACACATTTTCTGAAACTTGAAAGCAACTAAAATATTATTTGGAATTGACAATTTGAAAACATTTCGGAGAACCTGCCAATGCGCTGACATGCACATACATTGGCCCCCTCATGCCATTTCTCTTCTCACACTTGAAAACTTAAAAACTACTTGTCACTGGGTAAAAAGGCATTCATGTTTGCAGAAAGCTACAGGAGTGGCAAAATGAGTACAAAGCAATACCTGGCCTGAAAAATAGAATATAAATGATATAGAATCTTTAAATTGTCAACTCTCAAGTGAAAAGTAAAATGTTTCCATTATGTGGGCATCATTCTGGATAGATGGGGAAAAAGGAGTGATGCCAACAAGCAGAGAAGAGCAATCGATTTGGCTATAGCAGGAGTGGAAAGGATGAGGTGGGGGCAGCAGATTCAGGGAAGCCCTTATTAAGAAAGTGGTAACTGAGCTGCAGCTTGAAGAATGGGTAGGAGTTCACTAGTGAGAAAATGGTTCAGAAGGCACTGCAGGCAGGCAAGGCCAGAGAGTGTCCAACTGAGCCAAAAAAGAAAGCATCTGGCACATATGGAATGTACAGTATGTTAGAGTATTTGTGGTGGCTAAAAGGCCAGGATAGGAGGAGGTATGGATTGGAGACAAAATGTAGGGAAATATTCTTCAAAGAACAGGTTGAAAACTGCAGAGATTTTGATGCCACATGTCAATGATTTTACAATATATTTTAGACTAAAGAGAGACATCAAAAACATTTCAGCAAGTAGTAAATTGATCATGTCTCAGTCTGGGGACAAAATTTTACTGATAGCATAAAACAGGATGTCTCCACCTGGGTGCAATGCTTATTAAGAAGTGACACCTTCCGGCTAGTTTTTTGTATTTTTTAGTAGAGACGGGGTTTCACCGTGTTCGCCAGGATGGTCTCGATCTTCTGACCTCGTGATCCACCCGTCTCGGCCTCCCAAAGTGCTGGGATTACAGGCTTGAGCCACCGACTAGCCGGGCGAGATGGCGGGCGCCTGTAGTCCCAGTTACTTGGGAGGCTGAGGCAGGAGAATGGCGTAAACCCGGGAGGCGGAGCTTGCAGTGAGCTGAGATCCGGCCACTGCACTCCAGCCCGGGCGACAGAGCGAGACTCCGTCTCAAAAAAAAAAAAAAAAAAAAAAAAAAAAAAAAAAAAAAAAAAAAAGAAGTGACACCTTCTTCCCACCACAGACTTACTGCATCTAAAGGTTGGAACCCAGGAATCTGCAATTTCACAAGCTTCTCAGGTAATCCTTGGGGTCCGGGGAGAACCACTGCTCAATGTGAAAGAGGGAATGTTAGAGGTAGACCAGTTAGACTTCCAGCTATTTTTCAACTAGGACTAAAGTGATAAGGAACTGAACTAGGATCTCTCAGAAAGAAGAAAGATAAAAGGGAAAACGAGAAGACCATTTTAGGTTAAACAAACAGTACTCCCCCAAGGAAAACTGGATTTAGTACATAACTCAAATTAGGAGTTAAAGAATAGTTCCCTAGGGGAGATGGCAATTGAGAGGAAACTAAAAAGGGGCATTTTAAAGAAAAGTGAAAAACAAGATTTCTGGAGGAAATGACAAATGCCTCTATTATTAGAGTGTCGATTTCGAAATGGTGTCAGCGGGTATGGGAAAGAGGAGACCCCAGCTAGGAGGGAGCAGGGTCATGAAGAGCTGTATGAGCTGCTCTAAAAAGCTTGGACAGGGGTGCTGAGGGGCAAGGCAGAAATACTTCAATTTGCATTTTAGAAAGATCAGTTAGACATATTTAAGAAAGGAGGGAAAAATGAAAGTGAAAACCCCAATGAGAAGCCAAAAGACAAATTAGGAGCCCTTTGCAGTAAGATGGCCAATATCGCATAGAGGTTACCAGTGGGGCTCTTGATTCAGCGCAATCTAGGTCACTGACCTGGCTCTGTCACTCTTAGTGAAATCCAGATAATAACAGATCCTATCTCATCAGAATGTTGTAAGGATTATATCAGATTTGGGATGGTACAGATACAGTGTTAGCCTAGTGGTTGAGTTATTAAAAGCATTCAATGCTGTTTTTTTAAAAAATCTTGATCCAAAAGGGAGATCTAGAGAGTGTGACACTGAGC
Source organism: Theropithecus gelada (assembly GCF_003255815.1). Lineage (NCBI taxonomy): Eukaryota > Metazoa > Chordata > Mammalia > Primates > Cercopithecidae > Theropithecus > Theropithecus gelada. Next base: position 13,194,816 of record NC_037669.1, on the reverse strand, counting down.
AGGAACAGTAGAACTGAAACCAGGCGCATATAAGTGGGAGAACTGGCAACACTTCATAATAGATTGATTATGACAAATTAGGCAGATGGTAGTGCCTAGAAGGCCTTTCAATTTCTGACTCAAATGAGGAGTTAGTGAAGAGTAAGAGAGGTTTGAGGAGAGAAAACAGACATGGAATGTAAAGGTTTCTGTTTTACATATGTCTAGTTGGAAAGACCTGAGGCAAAGCCAAGGGTAAATGAAATACTAGGAGAAAAGGACCTAAATGGAGTTATTTCTTTGGAAATCATTAGTGTATGAAAATAGGCTGGGAGTGGAGGCTCAGCCCTATAATCCCAGCACTTTGGGAGGCTGAGACTGGTGGATTGTTTGAGTCCACGAGTTCAAGACTAGCCTGAGCAACATGGAAAAACCCTACCTCCTCTACAAAATCTAGCCAGGCATGGTAGCACATGCCTGGAGTCCCAGCTACTGGGGTGGCTGAGGTGGTAGGATCTCTTTAGCGCTGGAGGCAGAGGTTGCAGTGAGCCAAGATCGCACCACTGCACCCCAGCCTGGGTGGCAGAGCATTGGTAGGAAGATCAGTTGATTGGCCAGGGATGAAGCCCTAGCATACACCTATATTTAAAAGGCAGGTAGAAATAAATAGTAAAGGACTAGAAAAAATAGCTTATTAGAAATCAAGCTTGTTAAAATTTTGAAAAATAATTCATTCTTAACTGTGGTGCATGCAAAAAAAAAAAAATCCAAAAAGATGACTGAAAAGTCACAATTGAATTTGACGACATTCTGGATCAGGCCTTCTCTGAATCTGCTGCCCTTACCTCTATCCTTCCCACTCCCATTGCAGCTAAATTTATTGTTCTCCTCTGTTGACATCCCTCTTCTTCACATCGATCCAGAATGGTGCTCAGGTTATAGAAACTCTTTACTTACTGTTTGATGTATCTTAATCTGGAGAGCCTACTGTTTCAAGATCTTATGTTGTTCACATTAATTCTCAGGCTCGGTTTTGCTTTGCGCTCATTTTGACGCTCTTGTAAGTTTCCTTCAAACATGAATGCCTCTTTCTGCAGGGAAGATTTTGATGGCTTTGGTGATGCTTTTGGTGCAGTAATGGAACTACAAGTTCAATTAAGATAAAGGAGGAAATGGTAAGTGAGGATATAGAAATAGTACATATTCTATGCTTTCAAGAAGGTAAGCTTAGAAGAAAAGCCTGGAAAAGAGGAAAGTGAGATCCAATAAGAGTATTATAAAATAGAAGAGGCTGATATGTTTCCTTCTGTGCTTAGCTGAGCAGTGATGCAATTAATTGACAAGAAATACGGTGGTTCAAATTTGCGAAGTAGGGAAAAACGGGAAAAATATCAATTTTTTTTTTGTTTACAACCTGTTGAGATCTAAGTGCAATTAATAAAGTCAGTAGTTTGATATCAAATAAGAAACCCAGAAGGTCATAAACTGCAAGTTAGGAAATTGTTGGTAAATGATAGTTTAATCCACGAGAGTAAATGTAGTTGCCCAGAAAGACTATGGACAATGAGGGAAAAAGAGAACCCAGAATGCAATTCAGATTATGATTATTATTATTTTAAGACAGTCTCACTCTGTCACCTAGGATGGAGGGCAGTGGCATGATCCTGGCTCACTGCAGCCTTTACCTCCTGGGCTCAAGTGTTCCCTTCACCTCAGCCTCCCTAACTGGGACAACAGGAGTGTGCCGGCTTGCCTAGTTAACTTTTGTATTTTTTGTAGAGGTAGGGTTTTGCAATTTTGTCCAAGCTGGTCTCAAACTCTTGGGCTCAAGCAATCCACAACCCTCGGCCTCCCAAAGTGCTGGGATTCCAGGCGTGAGCCATCGCAACTAACCTCGATTTAGATTAAACAGAATATCCAAAAGGCAGAAAGAAACTGAATAATTATCTCAATAAATTGAATAGGAGTAAATATTTTAAAAGAAGGTAAAGAGAATGAGTCAGAAAGGACAACAGAGATGAAAATTTCGAGAAGGGGACAATCAACCGAAACAGAGGTAAAGTTTGATCAAGACTGAAAACAGTCTTTCTAGTAAGTGGAAAGACCATAAGATTGGGAATTCCCTCCCAGAAAATTATGTTTAGAGCTGCAAAATATTTTAGAACCTATCATTTTATAGTTAGAGAAAGAGTCAAACATTAGTGACATCGTTATGTTCACAGGGTCAAAGGCAACAATAGAGAAAGTATCAAAAAAAGTTATTAAAAAAGTAGAAAAAATACCAATGGGAAACCCTACAGGAAATCTTTGGTGCCTAAGTATTTGAAGGTGAATAGAAAAATGGAATAATCTCAGAATCTAAGAAAGCTTCTTGAAGGACAGTGATTTTTTAGTACAATTACTAAATTTTGGCTTTGAAAATAGTCACAGCAGATTGCACAAATTAATTTGCTGTATTTTAACTGATATCCACTGAATTAATATGTCTTAAACATGCAAGTTTATGCAATCAATATAAAAATTAGCATGCCCAAATTAATTGAAAAATGCTAATTATAAATTAGAAAGATTTAACCCAATTGTTATAAAGCTGTCCAAAAAAGGCAAAAATAAATAAATAAATAAATAAAAAATAAAGACATCAATATGAGTTGCTGGTTAGGATAAACCAATGTTATTTAAAACATACTCTTACATTCAATTTTATAATTACTTCTGAAACATTTTTCCATTTTTAAAACAAATTTTACTACTATCACTACTTCCTACTCTTCTGTTTCTCTTGCCAAAAGACAGTCAAAACAAGCCAAGAGTTCATCTTAACATCTAAGGAAAACATCCCAAGGCTCTGAGCAAACTCTGAGGAAGAGCATATGGGGCTTGAGATGGTGAGGAGTGAAGGGAACGTTTTGGATGAGATAGGACTTAGATTGTAGTCCTTTTAAAATCCATTTTTGAGAAATAATTATGAATATACATACATATGTACATTCGTCGTACACACACATATGAAATATTGTATTCATCAACAAGAAAGACCATACACTATCCAATAGTATTTTCTTAGAGCAGGGTATGGTAAAATGCAGAATTTTATTTAGGAAATCTTGAGCAGGGCCTGAGATTCTGCATTTCCAACAAGCTCCGAGGTCTGATGTCTGCTGCAAATGGCGACACTTTGCAGCAAAGTTCTAAAATACATCGGTTGATTTGGAAAATTAGTGTAAATATGTACAATATATTCAAATACAAACATTAAAATATTAAAACATCAGATTTGGTAAAAAAAAAAAAAAAAGGAATACATGGCTCAATCAATTCAAACTCATCTCTCAGTAAACTTCAAGACTAACCTGCAGCTCCAGTCAACTATTTCGATGACACTACCTCATTCTAAGTCCCTTTCTTCTTTAAGGTGTGTAGTCAAGACTACACCATATTTCCTGTAGACTCTTATTTCACCTTTATCTGAATCACTCTTATAAGCATGTCATTATTTACTCATCTGCATTGTTAGTTAACTGTTTCAAGTGCATGAATTTCCTTCTCAGTATTTTAAGTTCTTTCACAACAAAATAAATTACCTAACATAATCCGGAAAAGTGAAAACATTATTCAGCACAAGAGTGTAAAATAATCTACTTCATTTTGTTTCAGACATGTTAAATGGATGATAATATAGTGGGAGGATAATTTCTTGAGATATATATTAAAAGTCCAAATTTCAGCTATCCAGGAAGATATATAGGGCTTAACATATGAGAATACCACTGTTAAACCCAGGATTTAATACAAAATGAATTTTGTGTTTGCAAATATTAAGAAATTTATCTAAAGATGAAAAGCTAATGTCCTTTTATCAATTAATTTTAAATATAAAATGACATTTTCATTCCTTAATGTATTGTTGTATAGTTCAGAAAAACAAGTAATAGCAATATGGCCTATTGATTGAAGGGAATTTTTAAAAGGATATCATAGCAGATGCTATCTTTATGGCTCAGATGAAAGTAAGAGGACATCCAAAATAGTTTTCTACATAAAGCAAAAGGTGATAAAGGATTATTAAATGCTCTGTAGAAATATATTTTGAGAACATGTGACTTCAATTTTGTTTCTGAACTATCTAACAAGCTTGAACATAAAATAGAATTACTCAATACAGAAAAATTAACTGATTATGTACTTGTCTAACCAAAGTCATCAATTCAGCGGGGAACTGGAAAAATAATCCATATTAAGTCATAGAGATCTTATATTCAACAATGTCAAACATTTGTGATTTTTCACGGATGCTCTGGTTTCCACAAGTGTCCAAATAACCTCACCTGCTTTTCCAATTTGTCTCCTAGACTATGCTGTGGGTCAGTGATCCCTATTATGTCACATCAATACAGTGGTTAAATAATGATAAATAATTTAAAGTGTGTCAGGTAGTCCACATCTTAATGTCAATCATCTTTATCCATGCAATATTTCCCCAGTTAAACGGAAGCTGTTTCCATTTCCAACTCTGGGTTTTTTACTATCCAAATATGTTTTTTTTACACACAAAATTGCAGGTTTTACAGAGATGACTGAAACTCAGAATTAACTCAGTTTGAAAAATAAATCAAAGTAAGGGAGATTGCACCTAAAATGCTTAAAAATAATTACAAATATAGTGATACAGTTTTCTAGAAAAATGAGTATGCCCTCCTTCAATTTTTAATTATGGCAATGAATGATTCAAAATTTTCATTTTATATTCTTATTTAAGATGCATTTATCTTGCAATTTCTATGATTTAATTAATTTAAGCATATCAAATATTCAGTAATTTTTTTTTTGAAACATATGCACAAGTAAAGCCTCAACTAAAAACTTGGACGTTTTTCAATTCACCTTAGAGTAAATAAGGTGAAATACATTTACAAGTCCACATGCAGGAAGCCTGTCAGTTGGGTGGTGTCATCACATCTAAACAAATGAAGGAGGAGAGTCACATACCCGTCCTCACTTCCCTCGATTTCATGAAAGATTTTTTTATTGTCAAGTCGCAGGCATAGGGCACTGCTATAGGCCGGGCTCTCCACTAGAGGGCTCTAACGAGGCAGCAGTCACTGCTGCTGAAGATTCGGGTATTTAGATCTGCTTATTGAGGCAGATCATTGACATAGAGGCCTTCACAGAAATAAGCACAATTTTATTTTTAGGTTCAGTTTATTTAATTTCCTGATTAGTAGTAATTAAGAAGGGTATGAATGCATATGTACATCTGTGAGTTTTAACTAATCACATAACCTCGTATTTACCTTATCTGGACTGTATGATTAGTTCTTTATAGCCCCGAGGAATCAAGAAATGGTGTCACATTGTCACATTTGATTTCTTGTTCAGATAAATCTACCCATTTCCACACTAAAGAGTGTTTAGATAAGTGACACTTTTTTTTTTAAATCTTTCTTCTTTATATGCAGTGTTTCTTCATTGAATTTCCCCGTGAAAATGTTTCTGAAAATGACTGGAGTGTAAGATTTTTGTATACTCCAGATATTTCCTAAAAAAAACAGTGTTTCAGTAAAATTTACAGTAAAAGGTAAGGAAATATCTTAAAATAGACATTTAAAAAACAGGATCACTATAATGAACAGTTGTCTTAAGAAGTCCCTTTAGCATCTGTGGCAGAGGGAAGACAGGGGCTCGCCTTCACAAATGTATTGTGGAAAGCAACAGCTATAGGAAAAACTGATTAATTTTTAGCACTTTTATGTAAAGCTATAAACTTCAAGGAAGATCAGGAGAAAAATGGATAGACCAAATATCCTACTCCTTTTTTGGAAGCAGCATACCTGACATTCCTGTGGAATGTGTCTTGCTCCCTTCAGTAAAAGTGACGTACCCTAGTGTGATTTGCAGAAAAGACATGATGCACTGTTTGAATAGTGCATACAAATCTTTGTAAGGATTATCTTCTTTGGAGAAGAACATGCCTAACATAGAAAAATAAATCTATTTGCTATATCTACTATAAAACTTGCAATCTTCTATTTTTAATATCCACCAGAAGCATAACTTCTACAACATCTAACAATGTTATTGTTTAACAATATTCTAAGTCAGCATTATATGTCATGGGTTGCTGGTTGTCCCTCATTTATGGAGTGATATGCCAGACTTAAGAAATACAACATCGTGTTATGATGAGAGCAGTAAAGGGCTGAATACTATTTTGTTAGAAATGTAAGGATAACTCGTGAATGCTAAGTAGCCTTACAGACCACCTGTGACCAAAGTCTGATTCTGCCAAAGAATGTCTTCATCTAAAACACTCTTGAATTAAGTGCCAGGGGAGCAGTGATTGTGGTCTGCTTTTTTCACTGTTGTATCCCCAGCACCTGGAACGGTGTCTGGCACATAGTAGGTCTGTAATCAATATTGGGTGATTGAGTGAAAATATAATTATTATTTATGATGATATTTAAAGTTTTGTTTTTTATTATTATATTTTGTCTCCTTTTGGATTAATTTTATGCCAGATTTCAACACTCTACCTATTCACTTACTTCTTTAATTTTCCATTTCAAACAGTTTAACATAGCCCAGAAAATTAAGCATAATAAGTTAATCACATAGTAATGTGTTAATAATTATTCAATTATATTTCAATAAATTAATACATTCTTGCATTTTGATGAAAGATTAAACCGGAAATCGTATACTCTTCTTTAAAACATAGACAACTGGTTGACCAAACAATGTTAAGGGACTGTTTACACAAAATATTGACCCTAGAGAGAAATAGTCAAAAATTTATCCTCAAGGTAATCAATAAATAAAAGACAAAACATTTATGTTGGTTGTTTTAATTTATTTAACAAACTTTGTGTTAACTTATTTATCATTCATAATAAATTGATTTTATATAAAGAAATTTAAAGAGTGAAGAAAGCAAAACAAAATTACAACTGAACAAATAATGTAAATTATTTTCAATGTGTAAGATTATTACATCTCTTTAGTTTTAGTTTTTGAAACTTACAATCCTTAAAAAACAATATTTTATTTTATGGATTTCTTTTCCCAAAACAGGAAGGAGGGCATTCTTATACTACTAAGCTTCCAGCAAATCAAATCACACAGACAGAGAGCCGTAGGCCTCATGCTTGCATAAATAATAAAGGAGTTAACTGTTATATATGAACATTTTAAATGGCTCCAGAAGTAATCATTATATGCAGACAAATTTCAATTTTTTGACTTCCTACACAAAAGCTATTCAATGGGGAAGGAATGAATAAAGGGACTACGGAGGTTTTTGAGGGCAGAGAAAATACTGCATGTTATTATAATGATAGCTGGGCATCATTATAAATGTGTCCAAACCCATAGAATATACCCTAATGTAAACTATGGACTTTGAGCAAAGTGATGTGTGGATGTAGGTTCATCAGTTGTAACAAGTGTACCCCTCTGTTGGGAGGTGCTGATAATGCAGGAGGCTATGTGTGTGTGAAGGCACGAGGTATATGGGAAATCTCTGTATTTTCCTCTTAATTTTGTGGTCAACCTCAAATTGCTCTGAAAAATAAAGTGTTTACTAAATAAACTGCTTAATCTCCACAAGTTTTCATTTGTATTTTTAATTAATTGTGCCATATTTTAGGAGCATAAATATTCAACAGGGTAGCAATAGTTTTTTAAATGAAGAAAGTAACTCAGTGTGCAGGAAAATGCGTGTAATATCTGATTTATAGAGAGAGCCTTGTTTGTAGCTGTGAGATTTGAAGTCCTTACGTGTCCTCAGGACAAGCACATAACAGGGAAAGATAGTGCCACACAGCTCACTTTATGTGGCTCTACCCATTCATGTGTCAGCTCATATCTATTATATAGTCTTTTATGAGTTTAGTTTGTTTTGCTCATTAACTTAAAGTTATCTGAATACCCTTTTACTGCCAATTGCATTTTGTCAGTCTTCAAGATTATAGGAAAGAATTTAGGAAAAAAAAATGCATTATTTCTGAGGTAAAAAAGCAACCTAGCCCCTTCATCAACAAATTCACTTATTCAGGAATGTAAGAATCAACAGGGCTCTGGTTGAAGAAAATATTTGTAGTAGGGCTAAAAGCAGAACTTAGCCTGTTTAACAGACAGCTTCTGAATATGAGAGAGGTTTCCCAATTTGGAAAAATGAGTCTTTATTCTCTTGTATGCCTCTATGCTTTAGGGGCGTTGCAGTCCAAAAACAAACAAACAAACAACAACAAAAAAAAACAGTAAATGATGTTTCAGTAAGACCTACTACACTGGAGGAGTTCTTCGAAGAAATCTTAGGACTTGGAAATCTGGAAACATCTTTCACCAAGTTCTATTATAATAAAATAAATAGAAAAGAATTAAAATGGGAAAAGAAAAATGCTGATGTAAATTATGGTTGTAGAAGATTACTAATATCCCCTAAATTATCCTAACATTGAAAATAAATTCTAATAGGTATTTTTGCTCAATCATGAAGTCTCTAGAAAGCAATAAACTCTTGGATAAGTAGGGTAAATATAATTTTATGTGAAAGACACGATGATTCAATCTACCTGATCAAGATACCGCTTTCTATCACCTTACTCCATGTATGAGCATGCGATAACTATTTAGAAATTCATACATAATCTCATTATTAGTAATTTTTCAAGAGGTCTTCTTAAGAGCAATTTTTTTTTTAACTGAACTTGCTAACTTATGGAGAATCACAACTTTCTGTATTTTGGGAAGAAGGCTAATAATGTTGTAGATGTATTACTGCTTGCTAATGACTTCCAGAGAAAAGCTGGGCAGGGTAATTAAGCAAAAATTGGCAGCAGCCAGAACAAGAACTGACGACGAGAGTAACTGTTCAAGCTCAGAACATACAGAAGACACGGCCTCTTTAAAGCTATTTAGACAACAGGCCACAGTTAGAGATCAATAGATGCATTTTTTTAGTGATTTATATGGAGTAATTTTTCTAATCCTTTGTGATCTTGCATTTTTCTTCTATGCAAATAATGGGGGCAAATGAAAAGTATGTGAAAGTAAAAACCAATGGAATAACACGAAGTTTAGCAAATACTGACACTGCACTCCTTGATCGTTATCACCTTAGCATCTTTGACTTAAGCCACTTTCCTAAAAATGGTAATTTGGTTTTGAAGAACTACATTTTCTTTAAGAGGTTTTAAAATTTCAGAAATCTAATATTTTAAAATTAAAATTTAAAAAGTATGAATTAAAGGTAGAGATTAAAAGAATACACTGATTCTTAAAATATATTTGTTTGCTATTTGGAATTATATTATTAATTAATGTCTCTTACTAGACATTTAAAAGCAGCTAACCTGGACCAAATATATATAACATAAAAAAATAAATTTGGAAAGTTGAAAGAGGGTCGAACCAGCATATCAGATACACGTCTTCAAAGATACTTCTACCAGAAAATGGAATTCTAAGATATTTCCATGGGGAAAACTGTAATTTACATATTCCACTTAACTATTTTTGTGGAAAGACCAGTGAATGCTAATTTCAAGTGAAGCCTTGCTTCAATCAGAGGGAAAACAAATTACCTTACTAGCAAGATGTTAGATCATATACAATGGAATTAAATATCCAAGGCCACCACTGTGTATATAGAAAGACTTTATAATCCCTTTCTAAAATTATGGGTCTTATCAAAATCAACATTTAATTTTAGACTAGTGAAAACAATAAAACGTTAACAATAACTGCATAGATTTCATCAGCTATAACTTGTCTGCAAAGTTCCATTGTTTAAAAAGATAACTAAAATACTATGAAGACATTGGTGTTTTATTTAGTAGAAGATACATACAATTGTCGTCATTGATCAGAACCCACAAGCTCACTCCAATCAGAGTAATTTCGTACAATGAATGGACTCCAAAGACATTTAAGAGCAACGTGTTTGCTGAAGGGAATGATGAGAATCGCTTGAACGCAGTGATGGGAATGTCGATACCGAGATTTTAAGCAATATGTGAATACACACAAAAGCTCTTCAGATTATTGTGATTATTGTTCATTAGTGAATATCAAAGATAAATTATTATTTGTCATATTATAACATTATACCACTAGAAAGAAAAGATGGAGTAATGTAAAGTCTAAAGTGAAAAAGGATTTTTTTCTTTCTATTATATTTTATGGATCCAATTGATTTGAGTATATGGTTGCAGTGGTGAGAGTTAGGCCATATATTTTAGATATGATTTTACAGTGATTGGAGTTATCTAATCTAAATAGGAACTTTAAAAAGAGGGTTACATTTTAAATGTAAATATAAACCCTTAATCATCAAATGATAATTTAGTAATTTGGTGTTTCCCGTAATCCAGAAATTAAAAGATGTGCAAGATATGGATTAAAAATTTACACTCACCCAGGCTTTTTGAGTGAAATAAAAACATAAAAGTTCATTTAAAATTAATTCATTATGGTCCCAAAGACTAATGAGACCTATGCTTTCATAAAAGTAACCAAGTTCTGATAATTATCTGTCTCATTTCTGTCCAAACTAGGTGTATGATCTTGAACCAAAGCCCCTGAGGTCCTAGTGTCTTAATCTTCAAAGTAAGTTTTTATGACCTATGACTTGTAAGGTCCTCTTTAACTCTAAAACATTTTTTATATAGAAAGGAAATGGAAAAACAAATACCTTTTAAGGTACTACACCATCGTACTTATTTGAAGTGGAAAATTATATAATTGGTTTTAGTATCTCAACGATAGTATACTTACTGGCCCTTTCAATGTACATGGCCATTATTATGTATTTTGCCTGTTTTTCCTCTTAAAACCACTTCAAATACTATCAACTTAGTAAGAGATGCCTAAGTTAACTGGTTGCCTACAACCCATCTGACTCCTAAGAAGCAATTCAGGCAGCTCATTAGAAAAGCTTCTTTAGAAGAAATAGGATACAGCTAAGTAATACTGAAATGGGACATAGAAATTCCCTGAGTATTCTCCAATCCTACTACCTTTCTCACTCAACATCTCACAAAAATAGTTTTAGAACAAAACACACATTTCTTTTATATATACAATATATAGAATTTTCCAAAATTAGAAAAAACTTCCTGAAAGAGATACATTTTCTTTTTGTTTGTGGCTTTGCACGTATAGATTGACAGTTTTGGTCTATCTAGACAAACCAACATCCATTAGCTATTCATTTTATCACATTTAAAACTATCTTACCAATATGTTAAAATCATTTTTATGACTATATCAACATTTAGTCCTGTGGACATATTATACTTTGACAATTTATTTATTTCCATTTTAAAATTAGCCTTCATTTACTTATAATTTTCACATAACTGTGTCCATTTCAACTTTAAGTGACTTCAATTTTTGTAGATATGTACACCCGTAAAACCCCCACTACAATCAGGATGCAAAATGTTTCCATCGTGGCGGGAAGTTTTCTTATGTCTGTGTACAATCCAGCTCTCGCTTATTGCTCAATCCCAGGTAACCACTGTTACCATCTGTTAGCTTGATTTTTCCAGACTTTTAGTTGAACAAAACCTTATAGCATGCATTATGGTGTATTTTTGCATGCAGAAACATGAATTTCAGATTCGTTCATGTTGTTGATACACATCAGGAGTTTGTTTCTTTTTGTTGCTGAGAAATGTTCCATTGTAGAAATACAATATATTTTTCACCTCTGAATGATATTTGACGTTTATTCTAGTTTTTGGCTTTTGTGAAAAAAATTACTACAGAAATTCACATACAAGCATTTTTGTAAAAATTTTTTTTGTAAATATTTATTTTCATTCATGTTGAGTAAATACCAAGAAATGAAATGGCTGGAGCATACAGTAATGATATTAATGCTTCAGATATTTTTTTTTAATTTTGATTTTGTAACAGCAGTGTAGTACACAAAAGCCAGTTGTTCCAACCCTTGTCTATATTTGACCTTTTAATTTTAGCCATTCTATTGGTGAATAGCGGTTTCTTTTTATGGTTTTCATTTGCATTTTACCTGATTATTAATAGTGTTGTGCAATTTTTCATGTGCTGTTCATCATTTGTGTATCTTTCTTTGTGATATCCTTTCAAATCTTTCACTTATTTTTAATTGGTTGTCTGCATATAATTGCATTAGAAAGATTGATTATATTTTCTGAATATAATATTTTTTTGTCAGATAAATGTATTGGGAACGTTTTCTTTCATCCTTTGGTTTACTTCTTTGTTGTTCTAATGTTGAATTTTAAGAAATAAGTTTTTCATTTTGATAAAGTCCAGTTTACATATTTTTGCATGTGTTGTGCTTTTGTGTCCTATCTAAGCAGTCTTTGTTTTAACGTGTCAAAACGTTCTTTTTTTTTTTTCCGGGTTTTTGAAATTCTAGTTTTTTCTGTTTAAGTATCTGATTAAAGCTAATTTTTATGTATGGTGTGAAGTAAAATGTTCACTTTTTTCCTAATATGGATATCCAGTTGTTCTAGCACTACTTGTTGAAAAATCTTTACTCACTGAATTATCTTGAAATTGTTGTCAAAAACCAATAGAGCCTATAGGTATAGGTCTATTTCTGGATATTCTAGTCTGTTTTACTGATCTATATGTCTATTCTTTCATGAACATCACTCTTTCTTATGAGAGATTTAGACAGAGTAAGTCTTAAGTACAGGTTGTCCTACAATTTTTTCTTTTTAAACATTCTTTTGGCTACTCTAGATTATTTGTCTTTTCATATACAATTTTGAATCCGAATGAAAATGTCTGTAAAAAGTTCTTAGTATTATTGGGATTGAAATTATTGAGATTGAAATTAGAGTAGTAATTTCTTAGTAATATTTAGCCCAATATATAAAAATGGTATATTTTCATTTATTGATAGTTTATGTAATTTCTCTCAGCAATGTTTTGTAATTTTTGGTGTAAATGTCTTGTATACATTTCATTACATTTATTTCTATATGTTGCATGTTGATACCATTGTACATTTTCTTTTTCCTTTTTTTTTGCCGCTTGGATATAAAAATATAATTGAACAATTATTTTAACTTTGTTCTTTGCAATTTTGATAAATTCACTTATTTGTTCTAGTAGTTTGTATAGTCCTTGCTATTTTCTACAAAAACAATTCTTCCATCTCTGAACAGAGATAGTTTGCTTCTTTCTTTTGAATCGTTATGTCTTTTTGGTATTTTTCGTATTGCAATGACTGGGACCTCTGGTACAATATTGAAAAGAAGTAAGCACACTCATCCTTATCTTGTTTCTGATCTTGTGGGGCAAGCATTTAATATATGACTGAATTAGGGTTCTCCAGAGACACAGAATCAATAAAATGCATACATACATATATGTTATATAAGTGCACAATAAATCTATTCTATATAATTATGATATAATAATTTATATGATTTATTTAATAATTATTCCGTAATTATTATAGAATATGGATGTATATTATAAGGAATTGACCCAAGTGATTATGAAGGCTGGCAAGTCTAAAATCCTCAGGGTGATCCATGAGGCTGGAGGCCTAGGAGAGATAATGTTGCAGTTCCAGTCTTAAGGCTAGCAAGCTGAGGTACCAGGAGAACTGATTTTGTGGTTTAAGTCCAAAGGCAGTAGTCTGCAGTAGAAGAACTGATGTTGCAGATGAAGTCTGAAGGTAGTTTACTGGAGACTTCTCTTGCTTGGGGGAGGCTGGCTTTTTGTTTCTTTCAGGCCTTGAACTGATTGGATGAGGCCCACCTGCATTATGGAGGGCAATCTGCTTTCCTCAACATCCACCAATTGAGATAGTGATCTTCTCCAAAAACACCCTCATAGGATCGTGGAGAATAATGTTGGATCAAATGCAGGGGTACTCTGTGGCCCAGCCAAAGTGACAGATAATATTAACCATTATAAACACCATTCATTATGGGGAGTTTTTGTAGGTGTCTTTGATCAGATCAAATATGTTCCCTGTTATTCCTAGATGAAAAATGGATTTGACCATGAATAGATGTTGAATGTTGCTATATGCTTTTTCTACTTCTTTTGAAAAAGTCTTATCCTTCATTCTGATATGATGAAATACACTAATTGATTTGAATGTTAAAACACATTTGTATTCCTGGGATGAACCCTACATGGTTGTTGTCTATTATCTTTTTACATATTTTATATTCAATATGCCAATATTTTGTTAATGATTTCTGCATGTATATCATGAGAGATATTAATCTATAATTTTCTTTGTTTGTAATGTCTTTTATAAGTTTTATTACTAGGTTTTATGCTGGCCTGATAATATTAGTTGAAAAGTATTTTATTCCTTTTCTTGATAATATCTATCTATAATTACTTGGATGTTTAATAGAAGTCACCAATGAAGTCACTATGCCAGAATTTTTGTTTCTATAGGAAAGTATTAAAGAATACATATAATGTTGTATCTCATTTAGGTTATGCTGAATTCTATTTTTAAATTTTCACTACAGTTGTCTTTCATATCTTTTGTTAATTATTCTACTAAGTGGCAATTCAGATTATCTATTTTTGTTTCCAGTTTTTTGCTTATATTTCTTCACGGAATTTCTACATTTCATCTAATTTTTGATTTTTCTGATATATCCATTTTTAAATATGCAATAAAAATTATTCTATACATTATTACCCTCTGAAACTATATAGATTTTTCCTGAATTCTTTTTTTTTTTTTGTAACCTTGGAAGATCTGTCACCATTTTATTAGTATGTTTCTCTGAGAAATGCCTAAAATGGTTTTTATTGGACTTGGAAATCTCAAAAAACTATTTCCTAACCATACTTTTAAGAACACTTTATTTAATGTGAATAGCAATACTCTTATCACTGTTTTATACCCATCTCTAAAATTCTGTAACTATTTGTAATTATAGAATCACCAAATGTTTGATAGCTGAAAAGAGATTTACAGATCATTTAATATAAATTTGCTCTTTTGCTTTTCCTACTAAAATAACTTTCTGTTCTTGTCAAACATATCTTTATGCCTAATTATTATGCCTGGTTCAATAAGCTTAACAATATGTTTGCCTTGACTGCTCAAAATAAATGCTGGATGTGGGGACACACATAGAGAGAATTATAATTCAGAGGAAAATTGTATTTTAATTAACCTTAATATAAATGATAAGCAAATTAGAATATGTAACCAGAAAATGTACAGAGTTCTTTGCATTTTTCTACTTGCCTTTTTCAAAATGAAGTACATAAGAATGACACTAACTGTAATTATTTTTAGATTTTCCATCATTTACTCTGTTGCGATTAAGGGAGGTTCAACAATTGTGTTTCGAATTTCTTCAACTGAAACACTATATATGTTTCTCATATCTTCTTTCCTAAGAAGGTAATGGTAAAAATTTTGAATAAGGTATTACACATGCATAGATATAGGATTTTAAGAAAAGTTTTCACATATATCCTCCTCAACTAAAATTTCCAAAATAAATTCTTCAGGAGAGACTGCTACCTTTTTTGGGTCACATAAATAATGATGCTACTATGATAACATTTAAATATATAAAGCAGGTTTCCAGCTACGATTATTATTTTATTCCTCTTACTTCTCAGAACAAACATGCAATCACTAATGGCTGCGTCCCATTCCTCAAAACACGATGAGGGCAGAACACCTTTGAAAAACTGCTAAATGTGCTATCATCTTAGGAAAAAATATTTGTATCAAGAGTGTTGTCTTCTGATAACTTCAGAGAATGTAATCTTAGCATGAGAAGCTAGGACTTTCTATTTGCAACTAATCAGTGGCATTTGCTGATAGTCAAATCAACAAAGTGAAGATGTAAACCCATCTGTGACATACAATGAACTTTGGGATCCAAAGTAGATGTATTTTGGTCTGGAATCTGGAAATCTCTTAAAAGAGTTGCATTAGTTTCTGGCCTGTGCTTTAAGAATTTTATGCCAATTTTCTCTTAAAGACTTTATTTTCTGATTTTGATACTCATTTGTAACATTTTAATGAGATATGATCCCTTTGTTGGAAAATTAATACATTTAAATTATGCAATTCAATGGTTTTTAGTACACCCACAGAATTATTCAAACATCACCACAATCTAAATGTAAAGCATTTTAATGACCCCAGAATAAACCTCATACCCATTACCAGTCACTCTTTGATTATTCTCCCTGAATCTTCATAGTCCAGCTCTAGGAAACTACCAACTTATTTTCTGTTTATAAATTTGCTTATTTTGAAAATTACATAAAACAAAATCATACAATGAGTGATCTTTTGTGACTGACTTCTTTTTTTTGGCGTGATAATTTTGGTGTCATCCTTGGTGTAGCATACATTATTATTTCATTTCTTTTTATTGACTAATGATATTCTATTCTAGTATATATTGCATTTATTTACCAATTCTTCTGTTGGCATAAACACTAGGGTTGTTTCCAATTTTTGGCTATTATGAATGATGCTGCTAGAAACATTTACGTACAAGCTTTTCTGCAGATTTATATTTTCATTCCCTTTGGATATGCACTTAGAAGTGAAGTTGTTGGGCCGTATAATAACCCAATGATTAACTTTTCGAGGAACTGAAAACATTTTCCAACGATGCTACACCATTTTACATATTTTACCACCAATTGACGAGAGTTCCGGTTCCTCCCCAGGATTTGTTATTGTTTGTCTTTTTTATTGCAGCCATCAGAGCACAGTCGTCTCTGGGTACTCCCACCTCCATTATTTATTTTTGAGAAATCATGGGCTTCTAAGCCTTTCATAGTTTTAGCTATTACATGTACATTGGGAGGGGATTATGGTATAAGAAAGGGACCCAACTTAATTGTTTTGCATATGAATATCCAGTTGACCCAACATTATTTATTGAAAAGACTATATTTTCTCTATTTATTGTTTTGGCATCCTCTCAAAATCATCCTATTTTAATTTTAAACTTTTAAATTTTTGATTTTTTATGGTCATATAATCGTTGCACATATTTATAGGATGCATGCGTTATTTTGATAAAAACATACACTGTGTAATAACAAAATCAGGGTGATTGAGATATTCTACCTTAAAAATGTATTATTTCTTTCTGTTGGGAACATTCCGAATCTGACCCTGTAGTCATTTTGAAATATACAGTAGATTATTGTAAGCTGTAGTCACCCTACCATCTATCAAACACTAAGTCCAATTTCTTTTACCAAACTGTGTTTGTGCTAATTAACCAACCCTTTATATACCCCGTCCTCACTACTCTTCTGAGCTTCTGGCAATCATCATTCTACTTGCTACCTCCATGAGATAAATTTTTTAGGCCATCATGTATGAGTGAGAACATGTGATATTTGTCTTTCTGTGACTGGCTTATTTCACTTAACATAATAGCCTCTAGTTCTACCCATGTAATTGTAAATTACAGAATTTCATTATCTTTTATGACTCAGTAATATTTTATTGTATAGATATCACATTTTATTTACCCATTCATCTGTTGATGGACCCTTAAGTCACTTTCATATCTTGGCTATTGTTAATAGATTAAAAATATCATTTGATACCAATAGTCAAGGTGTTGGATACCATGATATACCCTCTATTATCTTCCTCTTCCTTCAACTCAAAGCCAAAAATAACATTCACTTTAAGAAAAGCAGTCAAATGAGATCCCAGAAAACACAGTGTCTTTCATCTCTATATATTTCCTGTAATTAGAAATAGTATCTTTAGAAGAAATAAAATGAACAAATGAAAAATAAATGATCCCTATGGCTAATTCAAGTCTCTATTTTTACAAAGCTGAAAATGATTAGAACATTTGACATTCCGACTAATTTTTGAGATCCACTCAGTACAAACCAATTTTTTAAAGTATTAGATTACACTTTTCTTGAATCATTACTTAAGCTACTTTATTTTCCTCACTTTTTCAACCCCAAATCTGCAAAAATGAAATGTTACTTGGCGAACAGAACTCGGTTCTGATGTGACAGGAATAGAAATTCTATGTCCCCTTTCCAGAGATCTCCTTTTTTGAAAAAATTATATCACGATTTTATATACATATATATATATAATTAAATATATATATAAATTTGCCTATTAGAGATTTTGGCTGGATACAGAGTGTTTCCCCGGAGAAAAATATGGGATTTAGTAAGCTTTCTACAATGGCCTTCAGCTAAAACATAAAAGACCCAAGAGAAAGTACCATATTTTTTAAAAAAGGTTTCTGTTCTTCATACTGCAATTTTCTAAGAAGAACATTTTAAATCCCAATAGGAAACAAACAAGCAAATGAAACTAAACACTGCCTGTATGTCATTCTATGATTTGGCAGCCAAAGTGGTAAGAATTGTGGTAAGTCTTCCTTTCTTTTCTTGTTAATGTATCAGAGAGAAAGTCCATTTTATCTTAAAGAGAACTGAATCTTAGAAATATAGTTGCCATCTTAGTTGAAATGGCCTGACCTCTAAAAGCCTGCCATTTATCACCTAAGGAATGTTTGAAGATTTACAGTAAAATATGCTTTTAAAGTATGAAAGATGTGCAATATTGATTGTGGTGGGAACAGCAAAAAGTTTGCATTTTAAGCAACTTTGTCTGCCTTGAACATCAGCAGATGCCATCGATGAATTCCAAATAGAAACATTGAGATTTATTCTCTTCTATGCCCTTCTCTCAACGAACATTACCCATTCACTCAGGAGCACTTATGTTCCTGGAACAATAACAACAAAAAGAAAGAGCTCTTGAAATGCAATGAGGAAAGATATTCTGCTCAGGGAAAAAGAAATCCTTCACATAACTATTTTTTATGAAGTATACTCTTAAAGACTTTATAATGTCTGCTTTATACTACCAGGGAATATTTTGATGCAAAAAATCCACTGAGGTTAAAATAAAACAATTTTTAAAGTAACTCCCAGTATCCAAATATTGATCTTGATGACAATATCATTTGCTATTTGCAACAAAATTAAAATAATGTAGTTTCTCATGATAATTATAAAAAGTTTGATACAAATACTAAATTTAGTGCCAATTCTAATATAGTATATCCAAGAAGGCATATGGCACAACATTTTTGAAATTTAAGTAAGCTTAACAAATGCACAATACAAACAGTCTTAAAGCACAAATTCATGAAAATTCACAACTGTGAATACTTAGGTAAGATAATGTAACAACCCAAGATGGAAACCTCTTAGACATTATAATTACCAAAATATAAATTCAGAATTATGTATTAGTATGTCATGTTCTGTCTGAAATATCGGTTTAAGAACAAAACTCTAGCAGCAGCTATAATTATAATTCTTCACAGAAACAGTAACATTTTAAATAATTTTAAAATACATGACCTGAAATAAAGAATTTACGCAGAATTTTTTTGTGGTAGTGTCAATAATGGAAAATAAAAATTGAAGAAATTCCAAATAGAACAATGGTTAAATAAATATAATGTGACAGAATATTATATAGCTATGAGAAAGTTAAAACTTTCTAAAGAGCATTCAATTAGTTGTCAAATTGCTAATGATAGAAAATGTGAAAAAAAATCAAACTGTAGAATTAAACATAGTATTAGTTGGAGTACTTGAAAATATATGGAGATAAATAGGTTAATCAAAAAAACTTTTAAAATTACCATGCAACTACACTGGTTTGTAAAATCATAGGTAGTTTTCATGTTCTTTGCTGTATGTTCTCCCTTTTAATATGCATATACTTCTTTACAGATAGAAAAAAAGTGTTGTTATCACTGGCTTTTCTGTGATGCCAGAACAGTAAAAAGAAATGCCAACATCTAGTAAAGCAGCTGGACTATCAGAGGAGGATAAATATTTTGTAGTTTTTCCCATTAAAGGTTAAATAACAGTTACCATTCCGAACAGATGACTTCTGTCAGGAATGAAGTGGAAAATACAGTTTAAAGAGAGAAAGATACTAGATACTGGCGAGTTCACTAGACAATTCTAAGAAAACAAAAAAAGCAGGTAATTCATTTGCTATATTAAAGATCTGTATACATATACACACATATATTTAAATACTTATGTACATTTACACAAATATAAACATATATGTATGCATTATATATGCAAGAATCTATATATAGGTGTGTGTATATATATATACCTTGATGTGTGTGTGTGTGTGTGTGTATATGTGCATGTATTAATTTCAGTGTAGAGCATCCCATATTAGCCTATCTATCTCAGAAAATTAGACTAAACCTAAGATTTTAGTAGAACAAAGTATTCATTCTAAATGGTACAAGTGGCTTTGTTCTGGAAAGATTATTACATTAGCAACAATTTGTAAAACTAGATGAAGATGGGGAGAACCCTGCCCTGGGCTCACTTTCAGGAAATGTAGAAGCCATCTCATTCCACCCTAGCAAATATGTCTAAAGTCCCCACTCTGGACCTTCTCAAGCTTCTCCCTTACTTTTTCTGCTGGTCTGTCTCAGAATTCTTGAATTCTGTGTCTCAGTTTAAGAATAAATGATTTCAAGTTCATTGCTCAGATGTTATTTATATTTCAATGCATCTATTCTCTTTCTTTAGATTCTGATGGAAGCATTCTCCTACTTTTTTCTGAGATTTATCCCTGACCTGTTGACATGATTCAATTCTGTTCTCCTTTCAGAATATTGCTCCATAGCCTATTTACAACCAATCTCCTTTCAGGGAGTCACCAATCTCCTCCTCCACATTTGTCCTTTCTCCCTAGAGATAGTCTTAAGACTGACTTCAACGAAGAAAATGCTTTATGTTATGAATTCTTCTAAGTACAGCTCCATATCATTATTCATGCATTTAACAATTAATTATTGAAAAACTAGTATCTGCCATACATTATTCTAGGTCCTAGAAATAAAGCATTGGTCAAAAGACAGGAAATTCCTGCTCTACTGCAGCTTATATACTGGGGGTGGCGGAGGACAGGGAAGGATAGAAAAATATGCATTTTTAATATGTCAAGTTGTAGTAAGTATTAAAAAGAAAGCACAGTGAAGGATAATTAGTGTTAAAGAGGACCAAGTTATTTTTAAATCAGGTGAGCAAGTAGAGTCCATTCGTTAAGATGATGTTTATCAGAAAGAACCAATAGCGTACATGTGAATAACTGGGGGAATTAACAGAATTCCAAATGAAAAAGGCTGAGACAAGGGAAAGGCCTGTATTTTGTTTAAGAAACAGCCAGGATTCCCATGTGGCTACAGCAGTATTAGCTGTAGGGGATCTTCAGGGGAGTGCGGGATATGAGTTCAGAAACTTCCAGATGATGTTGAGGCTGTAGCCCATGATAAAAACTTCATATTTCATGTAGAGTACGATTGGAAATGACTGGAGGGCTTAGAGCAGTGGAGTAATGTGATAACTCTTCTCCTTCTGCCAAATTTCTTGAATTCATAATCCACTTCATCATCTCCAATGTACTCCTCTAGTCTTTTTCACTGCATGCTGGCTTCTGCCCTCACTATTCATCTAAGGATAAACTAAAAATTTACCAATGATTTTTTAAATTGCCACGTTGCCCAGCATTTTACACAATTTGCCATCCATTTCTACACACACACACACACACACACACACACACATATCCTCTCTCCTTGGCTTTTCTGTTTTTTCTGTCCTTCTGGTCTTTATAGTTTCTCTGTGCTAGGACCTCTGTCTAATTACTAAACAGCTCCACATGAAACTCCTACAAACTCCTCTATCTCATATTTTGCAAGTCAACCCTGTTTTTCGCTACAACGCCTTTCTTTTTGTGGTCCTCAATTATTGTTACTAGCAATAATCTCTTTTGTACTAAAGGAATCCTAATGCCATATTCAACTTGTTCTTTTCTTGACCATGACACTCTAGTGCTTCTTATTTCAATGGGCGCGATGGTTCCACTGTTTTTAAAATCTGTCTTTGATACCTCTCTTTTCCATTTCCAATATATCTTCTTGTACTTTTGGAGGAAATTGTTCTTTGTACTCCTATATCCAGAAGTTTCCTTCCACAATCACACATCCTTCTCTCTAAAATAAAAGTCTAATCACCTATGTCTCTGATCTAAAACTCAGTTAGTTCTCCAGTTCCCAAAGAATAAAGACTGATCCCTTTATTTTATCTTTTTTATATTTTTAATATTTTATATTTATCCACTGCATGGAGAGCAAAGTCCTCAGTGAGGGCTAGCCTCATTTTCTGAAGTTTACACACTGCAACCTGGGCTGAATTCTGGTTGTGAGGCACTACTCAGCCTTTGCCTCTGTCTTCCCTCTGGATGAGGCTTCCCCATCTCCCCCATCTTTCTCTAACGCATTGCTGTTATCTAGTATACTTTACTTGGGATGTCATTTGTGTGTAGATCTTTCTTTCTTTTTTTTTTCAGTTAGAATTTATTACCGCATTTTTTCGACTCAAGGTTATTTATTTATAAAAATCATCCTTTCAGCTTACATTGTATTCCCAACATCAAATTTATACATGACAGTCTCTGTCAATTTATTATAAGCACCTTGAGCATCAGAACTCTCTGATTTAGGTAAGCCTAGTGTCTTGGACATGAGAATGACTCCAGAACAGATTTCTACATTGAACTGAATTGGGTATACATCTCTAACAATTCAGTTATATAGGTTCTTTTTTAACTAATAGGTATGACAAAAATGAAAAAAAAAATAGTAAATGTAAGTTGGCTACTGTAATAAATATTACAATTTATTAATAATTCTAATTTTCTTCTTCCAAAAACATGATGGGATTGAAACTTAATCAATCTCTTGATGACAGACAAGGCTATGTGATGTGAATAGTCAGATACATGAATAGAAATGATACATGTCATTTCCAGGGAGCAAACACTTAAAAGTTGATCTTTAATGTTTTATCTTTTCTTTCTCTCTTGATGACCTGTAATATTCCAGCTGGTAGATCTTCCATCAGCCTGAGTCCCATGATGGAGTAAGAAATAAACATTTTGTTTTAAGCAACTGAAACATTGGTGTTTTAACATAGAATAGCTATGCATATAAAGAGCAATGCAGCTATTTATTATACTTCTTGCAATGCAGCTATTTATTATACTTCTTTCAACAAATACAATCACTCTCTGTGTACCACTTCTGGTAACCATGATACTTTATATAAGTTATCTCATTTAGTCCTAAAAGGAGGATGTGCCATTTTTTCCACATATTAGCAATAAAGATAAAGAGGTACAGAAAAGTGAGACAATTTACTGAAATTCATACAGCTGTTAAGTTGGAAAGTCAAAGCTTGCCTGAATTACATTTAACTTAACCATCTTGGAGCATTGAATCCTAAAATTTTATTTTATTAATTCATTCTACACTTAGAATGCACTATAACATAGTACTTAATGGGCCTGGAGTTAGACTCTCTGTATTGAAATCTCAGCTTGCCCCGTGTGAAATGTGTGACATTAGGTGAATGACATCTTCTCTTTGGGTTTTTATTGTATCATCTGTAATATGAGGTACAAATAGAAATTACTTCATAGGGTTATTGTGAAGATGAAAGTGTTTAGTATGATACCTGATATTAATAAGCACTCAATACAATCTTCTATTATCTTATAACTTATTATATTCCAGATACTGTGATAAAAATGTCATTACATTAAGCAAGTCATTGTCCTAGTTCTCTAGGAAAGGGAGACAAGTAAGCTAATAATTACAAATTAACATGACCCTGTATGAGGGATGCACAAGGTCTTGCAGAATGATCAAGAAGAGACATTCTCATTTCAACCACATGCAGCTTACAGCCTCTCATGCTTGGTCCATTGAGCCAGTGCTGAGCTATTTCCTTTGATGTTGACGGGTAGTCTCAGAGCAGGAGCTGAATGGAGGAGGTGACGTGACAAAATTCCCCCAGCATCACATGTAAGATTGAGCCAAACTAGCCTGGCCAGGGAGTGCCACGAGGTTATAAACCAGCTCAGCACATGAAATTTCTCATAAGAATTTGGAGAATAAAGTAGAAAATCTTCACAAACAAACCAAGGAGGCACTTAGATTAGATCAAACACAATCACCAGGGCATACACCTAGGACTTCTTAATGTTGTCATATTGGTATTGCTCCTGTAGCCTAACTTATTTGATGTTGGAACAGAAGGAAATTTCAGAAGCTATCTAAAGAAAGTTCAATATTTCACAGACTCAGGTGAGTGACTTGACCTCTTTGAGGGCAGAATCCAAGCAAGATATTAGCTTTCCTGATTCTCCGCTATGTGTTCATTTTTCACCTTTGTATGCCATACACTGTAAAAATATAAACCATAAATACTTACAAAATAGTTTATAAAATATCTCTGTAATTACTTTAGCAGTGGGAGATCTGCAAGACAGCTTGTGAAGCAGGCAGGTAAGAACGGGATACAATACCATCTTTAGATAGCACTATTGTGTCTACAGGCAGCCTGAGATTTCCTCAGCAGTGAGCAGAGAAAGGTGAGAGTGAAGGTTACAAAGAATATCTTTGGGACATAAACTATTGTGAAAATATATTATTCGCTCCATGATGATAAATGTAAAAAGATAAGTAAGTGTAAAGAACTCCTCATTGAACACATGTTTACCAGGCATCTACTCTGTGCACGCAGTCAGGTGTTGCAAAGTGAAGATCAAAAGATTAGATTTGAACTCTCATGGAGCTCAGATTCTACTGGGGAAAAAAGACATCTCAAGTAAATAAATGAAACAGGCCTGATCATGTTTTACAGTGTTGGAAGTGAGATAAAGACAAGACAGGGTATTGTGTAAAAAAGTGACTCGGGCCTATTTAGATGGAGTGAATCTGGCCTACGAAGTTAATATTTGAGCAGGGACCTGAAGAACTAGGAGGATGCAAACCCGTGAAGACGTAAGGGAAGAGTCTTCAGGAATAGGTGTAGGAATAATGTGAATACCATAAGAAGAGGACAAACTAAGACTATCTGAAGCACTGAAAAAAAAGCCAGCCTGGCTAAAATATAGTGGGCTTTGGAGAGAGTTGAAAGAGGTAAATTCAGTATGCTAGACAAGGTTGTGACCCCATAGGAATTTATTCTTAGGGTTACAGGCCTAGGATAAGAGTGTGAAATTTATTATAGGTGAATGTAAAGGCAAGGAAGGGTTTTAAGAAGGGGTTGATTTCTTTTTAACCAGCTTCGCTGACATGTAACCTACGTACCATATAGTTCCCCCACTGAAGGCATATACTTCAATGGTTTATAGCATATTCACCATCTTATGAAACTATTATTTTAATGTAATTGTAGAACATTTTCTCACACACACACACACACACACACACACACACACAAATTTGCCTTAGGAAGTCATTGATCTATGTTCTATCTCTGTAGATCCGCCTATTGTGGAAATTTCATGTAAATCATTTATATAATATGTATTTTTGGTAACTGATTTCTTTCACTTAGCATAATGTTTTCAAGTTTAGTACATATTGAACCATGTATCAGTATTTCATTCCTATTTATTGCTGAATAATATTTCTTTGTATATATATAGATATACCAAATGTTATTTATTCTTCAGTAATCAGCATTTGAGTCATTTCTTTTTGACTACTATGAATAATGCTACCATGAACATCGATGTACAAGTTTTTGTATGGATATATATTTTCAATTATCTTGGGTAACTATTTAAAAGTGAAAATGTTGAATCCTATAGTAGCTCCATACTTTTTACTTTCTGTGGAAATTGGTTGGAGCAGCTGGGGCTACAGGATGCACTTCCAAGATATCTCATTCATTTATCTGGTGTTGAATACTTCCTGACCCCTCCCTCCTCGTGGCTGGTTTCATTCTCCAGAATCTCTCCACTTGATTATCTCACAGCATGGTAGTTGCTAGAAGTATATTTCCTCCATGGCTCATGGCTTTAAAAGGTGGGAAACTGATACAGTGTTACATTTATTTTATCTTACTGGTCAAGGCAGTCACATTCAAGTGGATAGAGAAATTGATTTTACCTCCTGATTGGGATGTGGAAATGCCACCTTGCAGAAAATCGTGACAGGTAAGTAATATTGATGCACCCATTTTTGAAAAACACAATCTGTCACAACCAGACAGTTAGGAGCTATTGCAGGAATATAGGATAAAAACTGTGGTATGTCCATACAATAGAATATTATTCAATGCTAAAAAGAAATGAACTATTAAGGCATTGAAAGGCATGGAGAAAACTACAGTGCATATTACTAGGTGAAAAAAAAAACGTGAAAGGCTAACTACTCTATGATTTCAAAAATGTGACATTCTGGAAAGGGCAAAGCTATGGAGACATGAAAAGGCTAATGGTTGCCAGTGATAAGACAGAAGAAGGGATGACTAGGCAGAGCACAGAATATCTCTAGGGCAGTGAAACTCTGTAGGATACTATAACAGTAAATGCATCTTATTATACATTTGTCAAACCCATAAAATGAACATCAAACCTGAACCCTAATGTAAACCATCAACTCTGTGTGATAATGATGTGTCAATGTAGGTTCATCAGTTATAACAAACATACTACTGTGTTGGGGATGCTTATAACTAAGGACGCTATGCATGTGTTGGGGCAAGGAGAAATGAGAAATCTTTGTACCTTCCTTACAATTTTGCTGTGAACCTAAAAGTTCAAATTTAAAAAATTTTTAAATTCTTAAAAAAAAAAACCAGGATAAATATAATGGTGACTTAGACTAGAGTGCTTTTGTGAAAATTAAAAGAAGTAGAGTGACCCAGAATGTTTTAAAGATAGGACTTACATGTGTAACGAACTGTAAGAGTAGGATGAACAGTTAAGAGTAGGAGGTACAGGTAAGAGAAGGATAAAAGATGAACCCCTAGCCATAATGCTTGAGCAACTGTGATAATTGACACAGTTTTTTAATGTATCAGGGCACTATCAGGAGGTCACATTTTAGTTAGTTTAGATTTTTTGGTGTATATGTTTAGTTAATGTGGCAGCAATCAAATTTAATGTTTTACATATTCAGTATAATGTGCCGTTCGTATATTCAAGGGCAATCTCCCTCAGTCATTTGAACACACGTGCCTGAGTTTCAGGAGGAAAATAATGATAGGGATAGAAGTTTGGTAGTTATGCCAGTCTTGTCCTGTTTATCCTGAGATACACTTGTCAGACTTCCCTGTTCTATTCTGCCTCACAAGTGGGCTAAGTACTGTTGGCCAAGTCTCAGATTGGGTTTGTCCAATGGGAGGCACTAGTGAGAAACTGAAAGGTGAAAGAATGGAGAAGCAAGGATATTTCCCTCAGTTACCCTCTGCCTTGTGTGTCATCAGTGGCTAAATATCGTCTGTGGCTCCCACCCCATAGCCTGGCTGTAATTCTAGCTTACATCTGTTGAGCCCCTGCATCTAATATTTGATAATTCTATCTCTATTCCTTGAGCCTCTGGTCTAAGAGTATAGCTGTTTGTAACATAATGGCTACCACATTGCCTCTTTTTTCCTTCTGAGCCCTTTAATCTCCTATGTATAAGTAGATTCTATTAAAGTTATTTTTGAATCCTCACAACGGTTTCTTTTTTCTAGATTAGACCCTGAATAATAGTAGTTATCAACATATATATATTAGTACTTATATATAACATATATAGTGCATACAGATATAGTACTTAAAGCCGTGAGAAAGAATAAGATTCATAATATTTGTGCTGTTCAGCAGAAAAAGCTCAAAATAAGGCAAAGATTTGTATTTGTTGTTCAATGATGCATCTCAAGGGCAAATAACACTACCTGAAATATAGGAAGACTCAATAAATATTTATTGAGTAAACAAATCTATTAATTAGTTAATTAATTAAAATAAACATTAATATTTATTTTAAATTCTTGTTTAATTATAATAATCTTCACTTGTGAAAGTAAAGATTGTTTAAAATATATCAAACTTTGAAAATATGTTAAATTTATTGTTTTTCTTCTGTGTTCTACTCAATATCACTGTGTTTCTTATTAATCTCAAGAAATTAGATTTGATGAAGGATGATTAAGATTGTTGCAAAAAGAATGCAAAACAAAGAAGAAATAGTGTTCAGCAATTGACATTCTTTTTTTGTTCTTTTATATATATATATTTTCAAAAATGTTTTATTATATTTAAGTTCTGGGGTACATGTGCAGAATGTGCAGTTTTGTTACATAGGTATACAGGTGTCACAGTAGTTTGCTGCACCCATCAACCCATCATCTGCATTAGGTATTTCTCCTAGTGCTATCCCTCTCCTAGCCCCACATCCTCTGAGAGGTCCCGGTGTGTGATGTTTCCCTCTCTGTGTCCATGTGTTCTCCTTGTTCAACTTCCACTTATGAGTGAGAACATACAGTGTTTTAGTTTTTTTTCTTGTGACAGTTTACTGAGAATGATGGTTTCCAGTTTCATCCATGTCCCTGAAAAGGACATGACCTCATCTCCTTTTCGTAGTTGCATAGTATTCCATGGGGTATATGTGCCATATTTTCTTTATCCAGTCTATCATTGATGGACGTTTAGGTTGTTCTCAAGTCTTTGATATTGTGAATAGTGCCACAATAAACATACGTGTGCATGTGTTTTTATAATACAATGATTTACAATCCTTTGGGTATGTACCCAGTAATGGGATTGCTGAGTAAAATAGTATTTCTAGTTCTAGATTCCTGTGGAATCACCACACTGTCTTCCACAATGGTTGAACTGATTTACACTCCCACCAACAGTGTAAAAGCCTTCCTATTTCTCCACATTCTCTCCAGCATTTGTTGTTTCCTGACTTTTTAATGATCACCATTCCAACTGGCAGGAGATAGTATCTCATTGTGGTTTTGATTTGCATTTCTCTAATGATCAGTGATGATGAACATTTTTTCCGTAAGTTTGTTGACTGCATAAATGTCTTCTTTTGCGAACTGTCTGTTCATATCCTTTGCCCACTTTTTGATGGGGTTGTTTGATTTTTCTTGTAAATTTGTTTAAGTTGCTTGTAGACTCTGGATATTAACCCTTTGTCAGATGGATAGATCGCAAAAATTTTCTCCCATTCTGTAGGTTGTCTGTTCACTCTGATGATAGTTTCTTTTGCTGTGCAGAAGTTCTTTACTTAATTAGATCCCATTTGTCAATTTTAGCTTTTGTTGCCATTGCTTTCAGTGTTTTAGAACTGAAGTCTTCTCCCAGGCCTGTGTCCTGAATGGTATTGCCCAGTTTTTCTTCTAGGATTTTTA
This sequence comes from Theropithecus gelada, assembly GCF_003255815.1. Classification (NCBI taxonomy): domain Eukaryota; kingdom Metazoa; phylum Chordata; class Mammalia; order Primates; family Cercopithecidae; genus Theropithecus; species Theropithecus gelada. The sequence goes on along the minus strand of NC_037669.1, from coordinate 13,165,560 downwards.
TGGCTTTGGGTCTTACATTTAAGTCTTTCATCCATCTTGAGTTGGTTTTTGTATAAAGTGTAAGGAAGGGGTCCAGTTTCAGTTTTCTGCATTTGGCTAGTCAGTTTTCCAAACATCATTTATTAAATAGGGAATCTTTTCCCCATTACTTGTTTGTGTCAGGTCTGTCAAAGATCAGATGGTTGTAGATGTGTGGTGTGATTTCTAAGGCCTCTGTTCTGTTCCATTGGTCTATATATCTGTTTTGGTACCAGTACCATGCTGTTTTGGTTACTGTAGCCTTGTAGTGTAGTTCGAAGTCAGGTAGTGTGATGCCTATAGCTTTGGTCTTTTTGCTTAGGATTGTCTTGGCTATTCAGGCTCTTTTTGATTCCATTTGAAGTTTAAAGTAGTCTTTTTCCAATTCTGTGAAGAAAGTCAGTGGTAGCTTCATGGGGATAGCACTGAATCTATAAATTACTTTGGGCTATATGGCCATTTCATGATATTGATTCTTCCTATCCATAAGCACGGCATTTTTTTTCCATTTGTTTGTGTCCTCTCTTATTTCCTTGAGCAGTGGTTTGTAGTTCTCCATGAAGAGGTCCTTCACATCCCTTGTAAGTCGTATTCCTAGGTATTTTATTCTCTTAGTAGTAATTGTGAATGGGAGTTCACTCATGATTTGGTTCTGTTTTTCTGTTATTGGCGTACAGGAATGCTTGTGATTTTTGCACATTGATTTTGTATCCTGAGACTTTGCTGAAGTTGCTTATCAGCTTAAGGAGATTTTGGGCTGAGACGATGGGGTTTTCTAAATATACAATCATGTCATCTGCAAACAGAGACAATTTGACTTCCTCTCCTCCTCTTTCTCTTGCCTGATTGCCCTGGCCAGAATTTCCAATACTATGTTGAATAGGAGTGGTGAGAGAGGGCATCCTTGTCTTGTGCCAGTTTTCAAAGGGAATGCTTCCAGTTTTTGCCTGTCCAATTTGTGATATTGGCTGTGGGTATGTCATAAATAGCTCTTATTATTTTGAGATACGTTCCATTGATAGCGAGTTTACTGAGAGTTTTTCACATGAAGAGCTGTTGAATTTTGTCAAAGGCCTTTTCTGCATCTATTGAGATAATCATATGGTTTTTGTCATTGGTTCTGTTTATGTGATGGATTACATTTTTTTTGATTTGCATAGGTTGAACCAGCCTTGCATCCTAGGTATGAAGCCAGCTTAATCATGGTGGATAAGCTTTTTGATGTGCTGCTGGATTCGGTTTGCCAGTATTTTATTGAGGATGTTTGCACTCATGTTCATTAGGGATATTGACCTGTAATTTTTCTTTTTTTGTAGTGTCTCTGCCAGGTTTTGGTGTCAAGATGATGTTGGCCTCATAAAAGGAGTTTGGAAGGATTTCCTTTTTTTCTATTGCTTGGAATTGTTTAAGAAGGAATGGTACCAGCCCCTCTTTGTACCTCTGGTAGAATTCAGCTGTAAATTCGTCTGGTCCTGGACTTTTTTTTTTTTTTTTCCCCGAGGCTATTCATTAATGCCTTAATTTCAGAACTTATTATTGGTCTATTCATGGATTTGACTTCTTCCTGGTTTAGGCTTGGGGGGGTGTATGTGTCCAGGAATTTATGCATTTCTTCCAGGTTTTCTAGTTTATTTGCAAAGTGTTTATAGTATTCTCTGATGGTAGTTTGTATTTCTGTGGGATCAGTGGTGATATCCCCTTTATCATTTTTTATTGCATCTATTTTATTCTCTCTTTTCTTGTTTATTAGTCTGGCTAGTGGTCTATCTATTTTGTTTATCTTTTCAAAAAACTAGCTCCTGGATACATTGATGTTTTGAAGGGTTTTTTGTGTCTCTACTCCTTTAGTGCTGCCCTGATCTTAGTTATTTCTTGTCTTTTGCTAGATTTTGAATTTGTTTACTGTTGCTTCCCAAGTTCTTTCAATTTTGATGTTAGGGTGTCAATTGTAGATTTTTCCTACTTTCTCTTGTGGCCACTTCGTGCTATAAATTTCCCTTTACACACTGCTTTAAATGTGTCCCAGAGATTCTTGCACATTGTGTCTTCATTGTCATTGGTTTCAAAGAACATCTTTATTTCTGCCTTCATTTCATTATTTACCCAGTAGTCATTCAGGAGCAGGTTGTTCAGCTTCCATGTAGTTGTGTTGTTTTGAGTGAGACTCTTAATCCGGAGTTCTAATTTGATTGCACTGTGGTCTGAGAGACTGTTATGACTTCCATTCTTTTGCATTTGCTGAGGAGCGTTTTACTTCCAGTTATGTTGTCAATTTTAGAATAAGTGCAATGAGGTGCTGAGAAGAATATACATTCTGTTGATTTGGGGGAGAGAATTTTATAGATGTCTATTAGGTCCTCTTGGTCTAGAGCTGAATTCAAGACCTAAATATCCTTGTTAATTTTTTGTCTCGTTGATCTGTCTAATACTGACAGTGGAGTATTAAGGTCTCTTACTATTACTGTGTATGAGTCTATATCTCTTTATGTCTCTAAGAACTTGCTTTATGAATCTGGATGGTCCTGTATTGGGTGCATATATATTTAGGATAGTTAGCTCTCCTTGCTGCATTGACCCTTTTACCATTATGTAATGCCCTTCTTTGTCTCTTTTGATCTCAGAGATTAGGATTGCAACTCTTGCTCTTTTTTTTTTGCTTTCCATTTGCTTGGTAAATATTCCTCCTTCCTTTTCTTGAGCCTATGTGTGTCTTTGCACGTGAGATGGATCTTGTGAATACAGCATACTGATGGGTCTTGACTCTTTATCCAATTTGACAGCCTGTGTCTTTTAATTGGGGGCATTTACCCCGTTTATATTTAAGGTTAATATTGGTACGTGTGAATCTGATCCTGTCATTATGATGTTAGCTGGTTGTTTTGCCCGTTAGTTGATGCAGTTTCTTCATAGTGTCGATGTTCTTTACAATTTGGTATGTTTTTGCAAGTAAAAGTATTTCCGAAAATCTGCATGCCAATGTACCTTAAATTTAAAATCAATTTTAGTAAAAGGGATGTTTGAATTAAAAGTGAATTCATTTAGAGTACATGTATTCATTGGCACCAATCTTTTGAGAGCTTATTAATGTTGAAAGGATATGAATTGTATGTATGTGGAGTTTGCTTTCTATATTCTTAATCAAATAAAACAGGAGAAAGTAACAAACATTTTGTATGCGTATGCATATATATATATATACACACACACACACATACATATGCGTATACTAAGAAAACAAAATATTCATAGACAATTTCAAGTCTCTTACCTGTGAATATGGTTTCACTACCAGAAAAGACTTAATTTTAATCATCATCATTTTATATAAGACAAAAAAATTATGAAATATATTTTATTTAATCAGAGAGTGAACTTTATGAAAACAATGGGCTACTATTGGAAGTGGGAAAAGTTAATATTCTAAAATAAATAAGCCTTTTTAAATTTGTAATAATAGAACTTATTAAGGTCTTTACCAGATCTTACAGTTTATATTTTAAATACAATTTTTAGTATTTCTCAAGTAACACATGTTCATAGTAGAAAATGTTTAAAATATTGCAAATATGTATTTTTTCCCCAAAAGAGTTTGAGATTCAGAAAATTTGTGAGGATAATCTGTAAAATAATTGGTCTTGGATTAATTCCAAATGGTAAAACACAGAACAGATTGACTCTTTATTCGTTATGAAAAACATGAAACATTTTTTAGGCCAAATCTATAGATGGTAGAGAACGTATGTACATATCATATGGTATGCTTAGGTTTTTGCAGAGTGATATTTTATTATTTTATGTCTGAAGATTAAAAAAAGAAACCTGGGAAACAAACTGTTTCTTTTATTTTTCAAAAACTTCTGCAAAGTCTGTATCTTTGATTCCTCATTCACACATTGTCGGGATAGTTGACCCCTGAGTTTGGTGGATTAATGGCACTGCATCAAGTGGATATCAAACAAATGTGGCACTTCTAAAGCTGCAGCACCAAACTGCAAATTGGAAATACACCCTTGGTTATACTGTCAACAAAGGAGACCCTTGATGTGTGATTCCACTCATCATTCCTCTTAAGCCATTATCAGACAGCTGAGATCAGACAACAATGAAAGAACATGTGCTTGATTGTTAGCATGTCAGACATACATTATTAAAAACAGTAGGGACAAGGGGAGAGATGAGAGGAACGGCATTGGCTTCTTTGTTCCGTGTGTGAGGGTTTATTTGGAAAAAAAAAGAATTCTAAGAAGCACTGCCATGTAACTCTCTATGATGAAGGCCTAGCTTTGCCTCTGTTCATTTGATAATCAAGTTTATGTTCTTTCTTTTTGTTTCTTTCATAATGAAAATGATTAGGAACTTGTTTTAACTGCTTACTCATTCTTACCCATTTCAACTGAAAACTCATTTTCATCTGGCTAAATTTCTTATTGTTTTTCAAAGATCTGTACCCAAATTACCTGGTCTGATTCAGCAAGACAGTTTTTAATTCACCCCCTTCTAAGGGGAGGTATATGAAGAGTTAGGAATGATCTGTTTCATTCAGACTTTACAAATAAAAGTAAAAATCATTCATCATCAAGTTCATTGCACGTAATATTGTACACGCTTTAACTAAAGCAATGGTTCAAGTTCAGAGGAAATAATGAGAATCTATTAATAGCTTTGAGGTACACTTGAGAAATTGCCCATAGATAATTTTTCAACCTGAATATATTTAAAAGGTACCACAATAGTATCAAAGGCAAACAGAGTAGGTGACCACAAAATGTAATTTCTAAGATAAACTTAAAATGTAACTGAATTTATAATAACTTTTCTCATGGACTGTCTGTAAATACAGGGAGAAATCAGAATTATATACAGAAATTTACAAATTCCCTTTTACTCTGCTTCTCCAAATTGATTGTGTTGGGTAATACTTTTCTTAAGTATTCTTAATGCTTCTTTTTGAAGTAAATTTTTAAATGTTCTTTACGAAAAGAATGTATATTTCTTCAATAATGTACATAACATTTTAAAAATGTATACAACCACTTGTCTTATTTTCTATGAAACAGACACATCTATAATTTCAGTTTCTTTTTGAAGTAATCACATTACTCAACATTTGTAAAACAATTAAAACATGGTTTGGGAAAAACAATGAAGTTTATTACCTTTAATTTATTTCTTTTGCTCCACTTGCCCAAAACATGAATAGTTGAGGTTTGAATATGGCAATTGTAGTATTAAAGTATATTATATTTCTTAAAACTTGACTGAAATTCAGTTTAGCGTTATAAAATTTAAAAATAAATGTTCTGTCACAGAGTCACAAAGTAACGTAAAATAAAAATTAAACTAATGATTTCACTTAATTTAAAAGAGAAATAGAATTTATATAAAACATTTTTAGCCAATTACAAAAGTAATTAACTACTGAAAACACTTTAATTATTGTATTAGCCACAGTCCAAAGCATTTATTTGAAAAGCCTTTGGAATTACTCTTGTACAAGGATGACTAAAGTCAGAATATGTTGAATAAAAATTTTTATAAGTCCTTAACATTTATGTGTGGATCTTCAAAGTCACAATTGTAATTAAGAAATTCCTCTCCAAAATATAAGAAGTGCTTAAGTATATTATACCTAAAATATTTTAAATACCACAATATAAGTTATATTGTGATCTGTATTAGTAATAAATATGAATATGTGCCAATATTTATATATTATATTGAAATATTTACATTTGTGTTATGTGGTATGTATGGTGGGGGAGGGAGAGAAAGAGAGACAGAACAAATAAAAATATTTCTACATTTTTTCAGTATTAAATGTAAGGACATATTAAAACACTTTAAGTATATTAAAACACTTTGAGGGTATTATTTACTTTTGCAACACAAATAATTTTTGTGTATTTGTCTGATGTGGAGATCTTTCTCTTCAGTGTGAATGAAATTTATAGTTGTTGAACAGGACGTTAATTGTCTTAAAAATCTCAGTAACATTTTCAGAAATCTCACAATAATCACAAATATTATTTTTCATCCAGAAGTGAAAGTACATCTATTGAAGGATGTATTTTCAACCATTTTTCACCTGTTCAGTCATGGTCAAAAGATGGTTGCTTCAACTCTATATAACACATCGATGTTTAAAGCACAAAGAATGAGAAGAAATCAATTGCCAATTTGTAAAAATCCCTTAGCAGCCAGAGTTATGTCACGTGGCCACACCCAGCTGGAAAAAAAGCTGGAAGGGTAAACATCTGGCAAAAACAAAAAACAGAAAAATCACAAGTTTGGCCACATTGTTGCCTCAAACAAGGTCATTATTCAGATATAAAAACAATATGGTAAATAGAAAAGACTATTGACACCAAGCAGCATTTTTATTTAATGATTTTTTTATTACATCATGGGTAATCTTCTCCATCCTCTTTAGTGACAGAGAAAAGGGCACCACTGAAACGTGTTTTGGGATAAAACTAAATTTTAAAAATATATTTTATAAGGTATGATATCAATGGAAATGTAATTATTATTATTTGAATATAATATAGGTTGTATTTCATAAAGTAAGATATTTCTAATAGCTGCCTCACATCCAAGATATGGTTTAAGACGTGAGTTTTTATCTTCTTTTCGTTGTACTTTACACTGTGTTGTACCACTACAGAATTTTGCAATTACAGAATACAGTTCAGCATTCTCTTAAATCAATCTAGTTCAGCTGCAATTTTGAAATGAGTAATTCATAATGTCACATTGTAAAGTGGCATTTACATTAATAAACTTTTCTTTGCATTTCTGATGCTATTGATATGTGTTTTTCTTTTTAAGAAAACTACTCTCAATAAGGTTTCTATTTCAGGATCATAGGAAACTGTAACATAAACTTTTCCAAATGCTGCTTTTTAACTCAAGCAGAAAGGACTACATCTGAAACATTCTCTGTGTGTCCCACCCTCTTTAACTTCCACTGTCATGAGAAAGGAAATAATTGGGAATGAATGAGATGAAGAGTAAAGGAGAAGAGGATTATGGGAAGGAATTTATGTTTAATTCAGGGAAAACTCCCTAAAGACATCTTGTCAGTTAGTTTCAAACTATCTGAAAAAAAGAAACCATTCACTCAGATTTTTAATTTACAGAATGATAGGTATAAAATGTATTCTAAGAGGTCAGTTACACTATTTTTTTCTCTCATGCAGCACCACACCTAAACCAACTGAGACCGAAGAGGCCCAATTTGAAAATTTTATTGTATGGCTTCCTTACGTCATAAAATACAGACACACACACAAACCACCACCACAACAATAACAATGTTTTTTCAGTCTTCAGTCTCAGAAGTTTGTTTCTTATTTCAAAATAAATAATTCAGTTTCATCCATTTCCTCTCCTGCCCTCAATGGAGATGAACACCTGGGCAAGTGCTCTATGTAATTGCCCTTGTTATTGCTGAAAGAGTTGTAGTATCTTTCATTCATGTCTTCTGAAAGCGAAGGTTGCTTTTGTTCTATTACTATTCCACATATATGCTATTTCCTAAACCTTTACCCAAGTTTGCTATTTATTTTCAACTTGGAGTTGCCCCAGTGACATCCTATTGAGTTATGACTCTCAGAACCCAAGAGAGTGTATCCAAGAAAATACTCAGAGGAAAATAAAAACCCATCAAATGTTTCTAGGCCTTTTAAAACACAGGAAGAGGAAAGGAAGTTCTTGACATATATAAGACAAGTGAAAACCTTAATCAAAACCATTATTTTCTTTTTCTCCCTTCCCTTATATTTGTTATTTCAAACCAAAATTTACTTTTAGGTGCTTTCTTAAAATTGTCCATTCTCCAAAGCGTCAACAGCATCTTTAAAATAAAAACACACACCAAAAACATAAGATTAGTTTTTATCTCATGGCGTTAAATGTGTGTGTGTGTTGTGCATGGGCAGACACTCACACACTTATATTCTCTCTCTCTCTTTCTCTCTCTCTCACACTCATACAAAAATTCTTGAACACCAAGTCCTCTTATTGGCATCCCCAAGTCAGAGGGTAGAATCTTCTAGAAACCTAAGCTTGCTTTATTCAATTCTGGCAGAATTTTTTAGGTTGTTGTAGGAGATGTATTTTTAGTGAAAGCCAAAATATATATATGTTTTCACTATTTTTCTGGTTTCTTTAGGTAGACAGCCCTAAAAGTAATCTCATTTATAAAGTTTGCAAGTAATTTTCTAAAATAAAATATTAATCTAGGTATTTTTAGGGTTGTCTATTAATCTTCATTTGTTTTCTTCAAAATGTATTATTAAGGTGGAGAGAATTAGAATGGAGGGATAGATGGGTACTATGTAGTTTGCAGATCTGGGACACATTCAAGACTTACCAAATCAGAATATTTGTGCTAGTGTCCAGGGATGGCAATGTCCTCTAACATCAACAGTTGACTTACACTATTTTGAGAACCACTGTTATCGAAGGCACAGAACCTCAGAAAAAATGTTTCCTGGATTTCTCATTCTAACTCCAGACCTAATGCCAACATTTAAAGCAGATGCAATGGGTTTAAGATGACTGTCAAGAGCAAATTTAAATTAAAAATAAAAATTAATGGAAAACCTTAAAAAGTAGAGACAGCTCTCTCGTACCTTTTTCAGAAGTTGTCAGTGGTTTTTAGCACAAATGAGTGAGAGAGGGATCTCTTTTTAACCCAGTGACTGTTCCTAGAATCCTTGTTGCATTACCACTTGTCATGTAGCAAATTGGTCCCTTAAAACATGAGCCTCTCTGAGAAGACTCCAGTACACTACATTCTCAGGTTGGACCTGGATAGGGCAAAACTGAATATGTACAGGTCCAAAGTTCTCACAATCTTCATTTACTGGCTCATATTAATTATGTTACTTTGCTGACCAATTGCTAACACTTGTTAAGATTACAATACTCTTCACAATTGCAATATTATTCACCATAGTAAAGACATGGAATCAACCTAAAGCCCCATCAATGATAAACTAGATAGAGAAAACATGGTACATATACACAATGCAATACTATACAGCATAAAAAAGAACGAGATCATGTCTTTTGCAATGACATGGATGGAGCTGGAGGTCATCATCCTTAGCAAACTGACACAGGAACTGAAAACCAAATACCTCATGTTCTCACTTATAAGTGGGACATAAGTGATGAGAACATATGGATACATAGAGGGGAAGAAGACACACGGGGGTCTTTTGGAGGGGAGAAGTTGAAAGGGAGGAGAGGATCAGGAAAATTAACTAATGGCTACTAAGCTTAATACCTAAGTGATGAAATAATCTGTACAACAAACCCCCATGACACAAGTTTACCTATATAACAAACCTGCACATGTACCCCTGAACTTCAAATAAAAGTTAAAAATAAAAAGATCCAGGAATGCTCTATGGATTTTGTTTGCCATGTTGTAGTTTACTTTCTTCCCCACATCAACTTCTAGCTATAATGACACCGCTTTCTGTTTATGAAATGCTTGACACAGCTTTACAAAGTGCTATGTTGTACATTGATCACATGTGAGATTCAGAGAACTAGTGTGAGGAAGCCTGGCTGTATATATGATTCACAATGAACTTGAGTCAAAACTGAAGCTAAAACTCATAAATAACTTATGAAAGTGGCTTGAGTGTTTCAGACTCTAGATTAATACTCAGGGCTTTTGATTCTGTCATGTGTTCTGTATTAATCTATGTGAGCAACACACTATTAGGTAACATAATATTTGACTACAGCTTATGTATTTATAAATAAGATATATCTAACTTTACTCATTTACCCCACTTCCTCCACTAAAATATGAGCTCCAGGATAGCTGTTTTTTCCCTCTGCTTTGTTTATTCCTCCATGTTCAGTAAATAAACCTGTGAATGGCAAGTAATAGGTGTTAAACAAGGTTTGAAAGCAAACGGCCCTCTAAATAATCATCTTTATCTTTGTTTTACTGAAAGAAACTTGAGTTTTTCTCTAAGAATACATCGAAATTAATTTGATGATTAATGTCTTTTTAATGTAAGTTACAATGTCATATATTTCTATTTCTTTAGGTGGTTGTGTTGTTTTTCTCCTCAGGTTTAGCATCAGTCATCTATGGAAAACAAACTGGATGATTTTCCAGGTATGTTCCAAGTTCTAAAAAATTGTGACTTAAAGAGCAATTAATTTCAAACAAAATAATATATAAATGTTTAATCGTGATAATTACGAGCAGGATTATTGAATACCATAGTTAGAGAAGCTGAAGCAATACACAAATAATTGAAAAATATGAAAAGAAGTCTATAAGGTTTCTACACAAGAGAAATGTTTTACTTTATTGGAAAATATTTTATTTTTCTTAAGCCAAAGTACTTTCCAGCAATGTTGCTTTCTATGTTTTGTTGTTGCTGTTGGTTTTGGTCTCTTGCATTTAAGATTATGTTTGCAAACAATTAAATCAGTTCATGGGGAAAATAGTTTAGAGACCTAACAGCCTTCTGTGAGCCAAAACCATTTGCACACAGAACAAGTCAACAACAGTCAAATGTATATCAACATGTAAGAATATAGCATATGTAGCAGATAAATCTAAAACTACTATTCCAAACTGCCGCTCCAGTCAATATATATCAAACATATAAATCAAACATATTATCTAGCATGTACTTGGATGGCTTTGGCATTTCTTATTTCTCTTTTTCTTGTGGATAGTGTACATTATTGTGACTAAAATCATTGCTTTGGAAATTCAATGGTTGCCAAGTCACTGAAAATGTAAATTTGAGTTATTAGTCCATGAATTCAAGGCAGAGTACTTTTAACCTGATTTGATCTTTATCACTTCTCTGGTGAAGTGGACATATTTCAAACAATGTATTTGGAAAGAAAAACAAGAAATAGTGAAAACATTATATTTGTGTAACACTGTGGCTTATCAAACAAAATCATATCTAATATATTAATTTGAAATTGTTCACTTGTGTCAATATGTGTGTGATGCGCATGTGCACGTGTGTATATTTGTGTGTGTGTGCTTAATGCAACTTATTTCCCTATGAATCTTTGAATCCTCTAAGGAATGAAGATTTGCTTTTTCTACCAATATGCCAGTCTTCATTTACATAACACTAGCAAAGAAACTTCAGGCTTAAATAAGTTGAGAGACATTGTCATTAAAGTTGGATAAAAGATTTCTAAAGATCAACGTATAGATTTCTGTTTGTGAGTTGTAATTGGACACAAAATTAAAAAGCTCAGTGTTTTGCACAGTGTTTCCTATGCTTTGTTGATGCCACACTTCAGTAAGAGCTGTACATGTGTATCTAAGAAAAGTCTTCAATTCAATCTAGGCATGTAGAGACCTTTTGCTGTGAATAAACATCTTTTAGCCACTTAGTATTTCTTAGGACAAAGTATAGGCATGCAAGTGACTACAGGTGTCAGGCAATTTTCATAAATGTTTTATCAAACAGGAGAAAACATCATGGTGAAAGGGGTTTTGTGCTGCTCTATCTATATTTATGTATCAATATATCCATAGGTTTGTGTTTATTTCTATGTTTACATTCACATTTATAGCTATATGTCTATCTCTACTTCTGTATCTATCAGTTTATCTATCTCTCTATCTATCTGTCTGTCTGTCTGTCTGTCTGTCTGTCTATCTAATCTCAGACTTGCAAGCCCATGAATCAGACCCAAACCACCCAGGCCTAGAATCACAAAGTAACTTTGCTGCAGAGCTGCAGAGAACTGAGATCTCCTGGTTATTATGGAGTACTTACTCCAGTGTGTCCCAAATCACTCAGGAAATATGTCAATCAGGACCATAAAGCACTTTAACCATTCTCTCTTCCGATGCATAGAAGAACACTGAAGCAAAAATTTTGCTAGGTGTTCTGGTTGTATCGCTCTGTTATTGGATCAATTAAATAATAGCTCCTCAATTTATTAAATTTTAGCAACAACATGACAATCTACATTACATATTATGGTGAATAAAATTATGCTGACAATGCTGAGAGCAAACATTAGTGTAAAACAATGCTTCGTTAAACATTTTTAACGAAGTTTAATTACCTTTTAAACATAAAGGTAATTAACCATTTTAACATTTTATGAATGTTTATGTTAGATGGTTGTTCTTTTCAACAGAATCGCTTTGTTAAATGAAGAATTGGAGGTCGTGTGCTATATAGATTGAAGATGGTGTTGGGAAATTATGACATCTTTCCTAAAGAAGAGCCAACTCATATTCTTGTCCCTAGGCCCAGCCAGTGGTTTATGGAGGTATAGTAGCACATATATTTTAAATAAGTAAAACTTGACATTTTAAATAGGGAAAGATACTTTTACAAAAATCTTTGAAACAACACGAAAGAAAGAGTTTTAGGAAGGATAAAGAGAGTGTTGATGGACTATTTTGACCAAGGTTCTTTTAAAATATTAGAGGAAGTTGCTATATTCTAGATAACGAAGGAAGGATTAAAGTGCGGCTGACTGTGACACACTAGTAAGTTTGGATGGAAGGTCTTCATTGTTTAAAATGGATGTGTGTCACTGAAGTAGTTAATGGATTCACTTGTGGTTTTCCTCAGCATGATTTTAAACCAAGGTTTCCAAATAAGAACAAGGAAATTGGTTTGAGGTAAAAGTGAGACACAGGACAGTCTATTTTCTTTTCTTTTTCAAATCTTCTCTTTCAAGCAGGAACATTAAGTAATATTTTTCCAATGGAGCTTGAGATACCTCGACAGATGTTTAAAAAATTATCAACTATTCACCTCATGCTTTATTTGTTTATTTAGGTAATAACATACATAAAATTCAAAGTAGCTTGGTACTCATAATTTCTAAAAACTAGTTCCAAAGACAATGATAGACTCTGGAATCTTTCAACAGTGTTCCATGGACAGAGAATAATTCACCATGAAATGGACACTGTAAAGAGTGTTTAAATTTTAAATGCCTAGAGAAATGCTTTTGGCACACCTAGAGAATGACATACTTGGGACAGTATATTGGATATTTTCACCATCTGTGAGTATTTTAAAATACTTGGTCTTTTGGAAAGAGAAAATTATGAAATTTGGGATCTCAAGTATATCAACATTCCAGGTTTCACCAACATCCTTGGTATGTTCACAATTTCTTTTTTTTTTTTTTTTTTTTTTTTTTACTTTCAGTAGTCTAACCCAGCCAGCTAGAAATGATCCATGTTTTATTCACTTATAAAATAAAATTGTACATTTTCCCATCCAGCATTCTTTACTTTTATTAGAAGAATGTGATATAACATACTTTAAACACTATAAAGTAACATACATACAAAAAGTGGAAATTTCAGGGAACCAAGGAAGGAAGAAATAAATTCCAGAATTAATTCATATGAATGACACATGATTTAAATTAATGACATAAAGAATTTAAATACATTTTAAAAACTTGCTTTTTGTGTATTTTTACTCAAAGACAACAATACATTCTCTTTTCTGATCCATTGGCTTATTAATGAAGAGACATTTTTACCTCAGGGGACAATGTATACATTTTATCCTCTGAATAAAACTATTAGGAATCAATATAACACAGAAGGGAGGACTAGCCACTGGTGGAAACCTTCCAGAAATTAGCCCACCATTTGAAGTGATTTGTAAATATTTTTGCAAAAATCTCATGAGAAACATTCTAATCTAAAAGTAACCGAAGTGAAGTCCTTTCATTATCTGTACAGTGAGAGGACTGGATTAGCAGCTCATCCCTGCATCCCTGTCATCTCCAGGAATTATATCACATTCATGCCAAATGTGCAGAGAAAGGGAGATGCAGGCTCAAGGTTCAGAAGCCAGTTTAGAAGAGGCAGAGTCACCTAAGAGGTGACTGGTAAAAGGGAATCCGTTGCACTTCGCAGAGTCCAGGCCAATTTTCAGGGAGTGAGTTGTGTGGTAAGGAGCCCAGGCACCAGGGCTTAAAAGGAATGGGGAAATTGAACAGGGCGGTGTGGAACAAGATAAATGAGCAGTGACTGAATGGGCCCCAGAGAGGAAGAAGCAAGATTGCTATGGCTGCAGAGCAAGTTATGTAACTGTTGGTACAAGCATTATTTGTGACTTGTATCATAGTGTATGCAAGTGGGGAAGCCCTAGGTTTATCCAATAAGGCATACTTGTGGCTTTGGGGTTGAGGCTTGGCCAAGAGAAGTGTGACAGATGCCTGCGGTACAGGCTTACACATACTTATCCTTCTTCATTTCCAATTATAACAAAGCATATTGGAATACCATCATGTAATGAACCATGTATTCTATGTTTGGTATTTCTTAGCTATTAAATTCTATGACTATTTTTCCTCAAACTTAAACTTTTATCAGCCATTTAGTAGTGTTTTGAAACATTAACTCTTCAAATCTCCCATGGCACATGGATATAATTTGTATAAAGCTAATGCATTATTTCTTGCTTATGAATGTGTACGGATTTTCTTAAAAATAAACGATAGATGCATCTCCTAAAACTTCTTTGAAAATTTGTTGGCACTATTTAGAAAGCCACAGTCACATTTTGATATAGTGAGCTGATTTCCATTTTGATAAAAATATTATAACTTGCAAATATTGTGACTATTTCTCATTTGGGAAAGCCTTTTGAAAATACTTTAGCAGTAGCCAAATAAGCCCCATGGCTTGATTTTATGTGTGTTATTATATCAAATACTTTCAATTTCCAACTGTGAAAATTGTATAACCCTGAGGATTATAACTATTTGTATGAGATAATTAGTGTGTGCCAGATACCTCACCATAAACTTTACATGGTTTGTTTCATTTAGTCATGAGAACATAATGCCTGATGAATGAAATTGTATTATTCCCATTTTACAGATTTGGAAATTGAATTCTAGAGATGCTACGTAACTCATCCAGAGTCATATTGCTAAGAAGTATCTTCCGCGGGATTGAAGACAGTTTGAATTCTGGGCCTGATGTATTAGCTTCTGCACATTCTATTCCCGTTATTCTCATGCTCACTAAACTCTACTATTGACATAAAAAAAAAGTTTAAGGAGCGCTTTATTGTAAGACTGCGATGATGGAGGTGTTTATTTCAACAGAGATCTTTATCTTAGGATAAAATCCGCTGGAGATCAAGGAGTCAAGACAGCTAATTTTGCTTTGCCCCCTGACACTTGATTCTAGAAGTCAATATAAAGCACATGCTTCTGAGTTATCCTGTCTAAGAGATGGGAATGGTGGTTACTTACAGAACAATTCCCACCAGTCACTGGTTGGGAGTACCCCTGGAGGATATTAAATCTAGGCATTTCCAGCACGTCTGGCGTGTGCGCAGAGTGGTCTCCAAATTTAGAGAGTATCATCAGGTACAGTGAGGCAAAGAGTAGAGTTGGAATTCGACTGTGTCTAGAGTAATTATATAGTAAATGGGATACAGTTGGGGCAGCAACACGTCACCTACAGTGCTAAAAATGGCCCTTGTAAGGCTGGGTGTGATGGCCCATGCCTACAATCCCAGCACTTTGGGAGGCTGAGGCAGGTGCATTGCTTGAGCCCATGAGTTTGAGACCAGCCTGGACAACACAGTAAGACCCTGTCTCAATAAAAAGTTAAAAAAAAAAAAAAAAAAAGCCAGGCATAGTGGCACCTTCCTATGGTTCCAGCTACTTGGAAGGCTAAAGCCGGAGGATAACTTGAGCCTGAGAGGTCGAGGCTGCAGTGAGCTGTGATGGCACCACTGCACTCCAACCTGGGTGACAGAGCAAGACCCCGTATATATATATTAAAAAAAGGGCCTTGCATATTGAAGAAACCAGCAAGTTAGAGTTCATAGCCCTGAGTTTGCTGCCTTTGCTGCCACAGAGTAAATGAATAAGACATTGCAGCACATTGTCTACCTACCAACCAATAGCATATTCTGCTTTGCTACATGTACATATTTTGAATTCTTTTCCTTTTTATTTTTATTTTACTATGTCTTCAGGCCCACTGTGCCACCATGACCTACCGTAATGTGCACAATTCACGTCTGTTGAAAGAAAAAGTAGCATGATTAAAGTTCACATAATAAGGAAACATCCTAAAATTCATAGCTAAAAAAGATAATTGATTCATAGAAGTTAAACAGAAGGATTCAAATTTGCTTTTTTACTATGTAAAAACATACAATAGAGGAAACTACTTTGCATGATTCAATTAAATATATGATTAAATTAGCTAGTTTGACTCACATCTTACCCTAGGATGAAGAATGCTGGCCAGCTGAAATGGGAACCAGGTAATTTCTGGAGTATCATTTTATCACCAAGAAAGAAGAATGCCCTTGTGAATAGTTGGGAATTGACTATCTAGGAAAACATTACTATCGCCAGGGTTTCCATTCAGAAGTTAATAGAAGTTACTGAGTGACTGAAGGAGAAGTAACTAGCATTAATAATAACTACCATATGCCAAAAACCATGCCACGCAGTTCACATGCATTCACACATTGGCCCCTATATGCATCAGTTCTATGAAGTTTCTATTTTACATAGTGAAGAAAACCAAAAAAGTTACATATATATGTATATATATATATTCTCAAGGGCATGGAATAAATACTTAACAGATTAGGTTGCTTGTCGAGAAAAAGCATGTGAATTTCGGTCTGTTTGACTCTAAAATCCATGCTATTTCTACACCACTCTTGATTCCTTATAGATCATTATTTCATCCTGAGCTCAGGTGAAAATATGGTATAATATTCAAAACCAAATTTTTCCTTCTAACATACATATAACACACACACTCACACCTACACACACACCCACATACTTACAGTGTAATAAAGTATTATAATATCAGACTCCATTTTTGATGTTTGACTGCTGAAAGCTTTTGAGTCCCATCATTTCCCTTTCCCTTTCAGCCCTGCTTATGTGAAAGCTGTATGTTTGTTGCAGCACTATTCACAATAGCAAAGACTTGGAATCAACCCAAATGTCCATCTGTGACAGACTGGATTAAGAAAATGTGGCACATATACACCATGGAATACTATGCAGCCATAAAAAAGGATGAGTTCATGTCCTTTGTAGGGACATGGATGCAGCTGGAAACCATCATTCTCAGCAAACTATCTCAAGAACAGAAAACCAAACACTGCATGTTCTCACTGATAGGTGGGAATTGAACAATGAGATCACTTGGACATAGGAAGGGGAACATCACACACCAGGGCCTATTGTGGGGAGGGGGGAGGGAGGACGGATGGCATTAGGAGATATACCTAATGTAAATGACGAGTTAATGGGTGCAGCACACCAACATGGCACATGTATACATATGTAACAAACCTGCATGTAGTGCCCATGTACCCTAGAACTTAAAGTATAATAATAAAAAAAAGAAAAAAAATTAAAAAAAAAAAAGAAATCTTGGGTTCTCCCTCCTTTGGCTGTGTAAAGTTTAGACCATGTAAATCTCAGCCTGAGTGGGGATCCTCTCACCTGAACCCCATCCTCTAACTACTATAGAAACTTCAGAGCTAGTCTCCAATCCTCCGTCTCATAAGCCATTTTTTGCACTGTCAAGAGTCCACCTTGCTCTCCCCAGCAAGCCCCATTGCGTAAGTAACAAACCTTTTCAAACCTTCTTCCTGGATCGTGTAACATCGTTTGTCTTGACGTCTGAACCAAATTTTGAGTGGAGGATCCACTCCCTGCTATGGGTGACCACAACATTTGTCAAGGCAATCAGGATGTCTAGATAGTGACCATCACCACTGGGGATCTTTCTTCTCTGGCTTTGGCTTCTAGACTGGATTTCTTCCATGCTCTCAAGCTTTTGCTTTGAGTCGTGCTGTTTTGTGCTGCATTTGCTGAGTCCTACTGAGCCTCTTACAGCTTTCACTAACCTGAATATTAGGTTTCAAGAATGAGCACTTAGGGACAGGAGTATGGGATTAGGGCCCTCTTTAAATGGCCCTGGGTCATGTGTATTGGCCCAGACTTCTTGGTGTGGGTTAGATTGATTCATGTGTTTCTGTGCCAGTATATTTTGTTAGCATAGCCAAGCTCAAGGTAGCAGCTCTTACCCTGTGTGTCTGTTTGTTTCAACTAGGCATTGACAGGAACCCATACTCTAAAGTGATCAGGGGAAAGACTAATACTCTGTGTGGTATATAAGCTCAGTTGGTGGCTGCTTGTAGAGGAAAAGTATCTATCATGTGACATGTTGAGGCAACACTTTTAAAAGCAGATAGCTAACTAGGCACAAATTGCCTTTGTTGCTACTGCTGCCTAATCCTCTGACACAGATCCTGATTTTTCGGGGTTATAGGGAACACACTCATGACATGCCCATGGAACAACCAATGAATTAGTTCTAACCTGACTTAAGTACACAGCCCTTAAACCCAGAAAGCATCTATTGCCATGGGAAAGGTTCCTAACTCTGAAGATGTGAATTTGGTTTCTCCTTGAAGTACATTCATAAATGATCAAACAAACTAGCAAAAAGAAAAAAAACAAAAACAAAAACAAACAAACAAAAAACCCTTAGACACAGGGTGCAGAAACAAAATCTAAAATAAAGTTTCACAATCTGACTCAATTGAAAATTCAAAATCTACTAAGAAATCTTATGCAATAATACAGTAAAATAAGAGTGATTGGCTTTTGTTCCCCTACAGCATAGGTCCTGAATTAATTTTAATATCTGCCAAAATGCACCAGTTGTTGAACTTTCAAGATTAGAGTAACTACTGAGGTGCAAACTCTAGCTAAATGTATGATCCCGCTATATTTAAACAAGGGACCCCTCTATAATAATTGAAGAATTCCTGGATATAAGCTAGATAACAAGAAACATTCCTCACATTAACCATCGGGCTATTGCCTTGTCAAAATTCCTCACAGTCATATTGCCCATTGCCCTAGAATATACCATAATGGGCATAGGAGCTTCCACTCATTGAATGCAGATTTAAAATTAATTAAGTCTTTGCCATTTACAAATGGCTAGAAAAAAAATGGGATTCCATGGGCCTTCTCCTTCCAGGTTAAAAATAATCAATAAACACCATTATAAATTTAAAAAGGGCCTTCAAGAATTGAAACCCATTATGTAAGACCTGTTGAGAGAAAGGAGGTTTGTCCCACTGCTTCTCTCTTTAGCAGTTCAACCTAACTGATTCTTTAACTTAGCAAGAATGAATGCCACCCAATGGTGCGTTACTCAATGCCCCGGTTTTATTCATTAGGGTTCCAATATCCAATAGTCTTGAAATTGCCAGTTTCATCCAATCAGCAACAAGCAAATACTTTGCAGTCGTAGATTTAACTGATATGTTCTGTTCCTATTTCAACAGTTTCTCAGCCAGTTTGCCTTCACCTCTGAAGACCTGAATGTACCTTTATCCGCTACACATGGAGTACTGCAACAGCCCTGCCATCACACAAAATGTTTGCAGGCAAACATCCAGCTTTCCCCAGGATCACAGGTATGATGTGTAATCACATCCAGCTTTCTCCAGGAGCACAGGTATGATATTATAATAATGATCATCTTCCAAGGTGATTTGTTTGACATACTCATTCAAGACATACAAATACTCACAAAGGAGCATGCGGAAAGGGAACAGGCCAGTGACATGCAAATAGCACCAGAGTCCACAACCTCCAAGACTCCATAAATTTCCAAAAATTATTTGGTAAACTAAGGTCCACTCTATCCCTAACACTGTCAACAAACGGCTACCCCCATCACTGTCAACAAACTGTACCCACAATTTTTTTTTAAAGAAGGCAAACATCTTTTAGGCCTTTTTGGGTTCTGGAGGCAACATATTCCTGAGTTACACATTTTACTTAAGGCTTTTATACTGTTACTGACAAATCAGCCAAGCTTGATTGTAGAATCCTACACTGAAATGCTCCAAAATCCATCTAAATCGCAAGACAAAAGGCATTTCCATTAGGGCCTATTAGAGACTCTTTCACTCTAGAGGCTCTATTAACATACGATCTAGCTTTCTGGGGTCTTTGGACCACCCAAAATAGCCATAAATTGTCCATGAACTTCTACCATAAGAAACTGACCTCTTTGTGTAAGAAATTGTCCTCTTCGGCTCCACCATACATACCCTTAGAGTGGCCATTATTGACTGCATTCTGGGCTTTCCTGAAAACAGAGGCTCTCACAGGCCCTGAATCCATGACTCTACATATCTAATTGTGCTTATATCTTCATTGTAAAAGCAGTACCCCACTTTGCCAGGCATGATGACTCAAGCTTGTAATCCTAGCATTTGGGAAGGCCAAGGTGGAAGGATTGCTTGATCCCAGGAGTTCAAGACCAGTCCGGGCCATATTGTAAGACGTCCTCTCTACCCCCAACCAAAAAAATAAAATAAAAATAAAAACAAAAAAATCCATGCATGGCAGTGAGCCCCTGTAGTTCTAGTTACTCAGGATGCCAAGGGGGGAGGATTGCATGAGCCCAGGAAGCTGAGGCTGCAGTGAGCCATGATCATACCTTCAGCCTGGGTGACAGAGCAAAGCTTTATTTAAAAAAAAAGAATAGTGCCCCACAAGTTCCATACAACTACAGAGGCTTCCTCCTAGAAACAGAATAAACTGTGAGTACTCTGGCATATCTCATCTGGAAGAACAGGAACCCTTCCATCCTCATCCCGCAAATCTTTGTAGATGTTATGGTTCCACAGGAATATCCCTCTGTTCTGAATCCCTTGGCCATAATGGGGTGAAGAGAAAAGGAATTCGGATACTTTATGGACATCAGCAACATCTTCACATGTGATAAGGATTTCTGAAGGGTGATTACTCTTCATCCCTTTATCAGGATGTCCCTGACACCATAGGATCCAAAGGTCAGCACAACTATCTGTACTTTAGGGAAGTCATCTTAGCGTTGGATAACCTGTCCAACAATTGGCCCCATCTGCACATTTTGAAATATTATTGGTCATTGCCAGTGGATTGGCTATTATTTTTAAATATTATTATTCATTGCTGGTGGATTGGCTATCTCATTTAGCAATGACAACAACAAACGCCTCTTTTGGTGTGAAGAGCTCTGATGACCTCCTGCTTCACGAATATACAAAAAATTAAAACTCAAACATGCCCTGCGCATGCTAAAACCACAATACAAGGCCTCATGAAGATATTGCATACTCCTTTCAGAGTTTCAGACACTATTGATAGTGACCAAGGCATTCATTTCACTTCCAAAGCTATACAATACTGGACTCTTGAATGATACATTCAATAAAACATTCACCTCCCATACCAGCCTCAGGCAAGAGGCCTACAGAACATGGTGATGGCTTATTTAAACAAGTTCAAATTCAGTTAACTGAAACATTGCACACTTTAGCTACTAGTGAAATATCAGAGGTGAATTGCAACAGGGTCAGATTCCATTTTTAATGTTTGGCTGCTGGCAGCTTTCAAGCCTGAGCACTTCCCTTTCCCCTCTGCTCTGCGTCTGGGCAAGCTGATAAGAAGGCCCGATGCTCTCCTTGGTGCTGGTGGGAATTTTAAACCATACAGGCCCCAGCACATGCAAAGGAACCCTCACCCTCTCCTCATCCCCTATCAACTATAAAAACCCTAAAGCCAGTCTTTGTTCTCTGTTTTATCGAGAAATCCATGGACCTGCTTGAGAGCTCATTCTGTTTTCCTCAGAAATACTTACTATGTGAGTAATAAACCTTTCAATACCCTCTTGGTGAGTGTGACATCATCAATCTTGATAGCCAAACAAAATTTTGAGTTGGGGGCTCGTCTCACTTCTGTGGGATGACCACAACAAAGTGCACTGCAGTTATTTTGGCATACTATATCTGTAAGTAGGGTCTCTAGGCATTACAATGCAGTTTGATCGTGTTACCCTTACCAAAAAGACTTAAATCTTTTCTGAAAGCCTATCTTGTCATATACGGTCTCCAAACTGCAAAATTCTAACTGAAACCCCTCAGAGCAAACTTTTCTTGCAACTAACATATGGTCTTTCTGATATGCCTGGCTAAGTGTTGCAAAATGAAAAAAAAAAAAATACATTGTCCCTTGTTTTGCAATTCTTTTCTGCATGTGTTATACAAAATTTAAATCCCCAAACATTTAAAAATGTCCATCTTAGTCAAAGCAGCAATGTCCTAATTGGCTTTGCATTTAGTTTTGAAAAAAAGAAACTTTAGTGGTTTATTTTCCAAGGTTCAATTGCCAATCCACATTACATTTAGTACGTATTCTATAGAAAATGTATTCTTCCAAAAGTATTTATACTTAACTAACCCAAATATACTTCTGAAAAATCATCTGCTAGTCATTTTTGTTTAAATTTGCTTTCCATTTTTTTCTTGTAAACCTTTGTAATCTTTGTTGAGGAATAAATCCTACTTTCCTAGCATTTGTAAATAGTGGCATTTGTGAAGAGTGCCCAGACTTCACCCATGAAGCCAAGATGGGTGGTAGTTCACCTCTAAGAGTGATATCCTGGTTGTGAAAGTTTCAGAATCCGGGCGGTATATTAAATCACATTACCATAAGAGAGATTAACATTTATATAAAAACCTTGTTGAGACTAGGTAGGATTATTTTTCAGTAAAAAAGTTGCAGACATCAACAAGGAAGTTTAGGTTAAGGAGAAATAAAATGGGAGAAAGAGGATCAGGATTAGTAGCTGACATCATCAAATGCCGAAAAGAATTGACCTCTATGTCCAGAAAACTGCCACTGAGAAGTAGCATTGTGACAACTAAGTGTGTGGTGAAGGGTCTCAC
The DNA here is from genome assembly GCF_003255815.1 of Theropithecus gelada. Lineage (NCBI taxonomy): Eukaryota > Metazoa > Chordata > Mammalia > Primates > Cercopithecidae > Theropithecus > Theropithecus gelada. The sequence continues at coordinate 13,142,737 of NC_037669.1, read as the reverse complement.
TCAGATGATGCCCGGGGGCTGTGCCTTCACAGTGCTGGCGTCATTGGAGACATGCCTTGTGTTGACATTGAAGATAGGCAGAGTGAGCAGCAGACCTCCCTGCTAAGTCAATCTCCTTGGTTTCCTGAGAACCACTTCTAGATTTAAACTCCTTTTATTTTTGAAAAAAAGACAGACTTTATTTTATTTTATGTTTTACTGTAAAAGAGTTTGCTCTTTCTAAAATCATTTTTAATTTTCTCTTTTTTTTTTTTTTTTTTTTTTTTAAATTTATTTATTATTATTATACTGTAAGTTGTAGGGTACATGTGCATAACGTGCAGGTTTGTTACATATGTATACTTGTGCCTTGTTGGTGTGCTGCACCCATCAACTCGTCATTTACATCAGGTATAACTCCCAATGCAATCCCTCCCCCCGCCCCCCTCCCCATGATAGGCCCCGGTGTGTGATGTTCCCCTTCCCGAGTCCAAGTGATCTCATTGTTCAGTTCCCACCTATGAGTGAGAACATGCGGTGTTTGGTTTTCTGTTCTTGTGATAGTTTGCTAAGAATGATGGATTCCAGCTGCATCCATGTCCCTACAAAGGACACAAACTCATCCTTTTTTATGGCTGCATAGTATTCCATGGTGTATATATGCCACATTTTCTTAATCCAATCTGTCACTGATGGACATTTGGGTTGATTCCAAGTCTTTGCTATTGTGAATAGTGCTGCAATAAACATACGTGTGCATGTGTCTTTATAGCAGCATAATTTATAATCCTTTGGGTATATCCCCAGTAATGGGATGGCTGGGTCATATGGTACATCTAGTTCTAGATCCTTGAGGAATCGCCATACTGTTTTCCATAATGGTTGAACTAGTTTACAATCCCACCAACAGTGTAAAAGTGTTCCTATTTCTCCACATCCTCTCCAGCACCTGTTGTTTCCTGACTTTTGAATGATCGCCATTCTAACTGGTGTGAGATGGTATCTCATTGTGGTTTTGATTTGCATTTCTCTGATGGCCAGTGATGATGAGCATTTTTTCATGTGTTTGTTGGCTGTATGAATGTCTTCTTTTGAGAAATGTCTATTCATATCCTTTGCCCATTTTTTGATGGGGTTGTTTGTTTTTTTCTTGTAAATTTGTTGGAGTTCTTTGTAGGTTCTGGATATTAGCCCTTTGTCAGATGAGTAGATTGCAAAAATTTTCTCCCATTCTGTAGGTTGCCTGTTCACTCTGATGGTAGTTTCTTTTGCTGTGCAGAAGCTCTTTAGTTTAATGAGATCCCATTTGTCAATTTTGGCTTTTGCTGCCGTTGCTTTTGGTGTTTTAGACATGAAGTCTTTGCCCATGCCTATGTCCTGAATGGTACTACCTAGGTTTTCCTCTAGGATTTTTATGGTATTAGGTCTAACATTTAAGTCTCTAATCCATCTTGAATTAATTTTCGTATAAGGCGTAAGGAAAGGATCCAGTTTCAGCTTTCTACTTATGGCTAGCCAATTTTCCCAGCACCATTTATTAAATAGGGAATCCTTTCCCCATTTCTTGTTTCTCTCAGGTTTGTCAAAGATCAGATGGCTGTAGATGTGTGGTATTATTTCTGAGGACTCTGTTCTGTTCCATTGGTCTATATCTCTGTTTTGGTACCAGTACCATGCTGTTTTGGTTACTGTAGCCTTGTAGTATAGTTTGAAGTCAGGTAGCGTGATGCCTCCA